>NC_139586.1:22434948-22677448 GCF_946808225.1 Silurus aristotelis
TTGTCCGGGGCTATATGCCCCTGGTAGGGTCTCCCAAGGCAAACAGGTCCTGGGCGACGGGTCAGACTAAGAGCGGTTCAAAACCCCTTATGAGAGATATTACATCAGGGACCGTGACGTCGCCCGGTATGGCGCAGCCGGGGCCCCACCCTGGAGCCAGGCCCGGGGTTGGGGCTCGTATGCGAGCGCCTGGTGGCCGGGCCTTCCCCCACAGGGTCCGGCCGGGCTCAGCCCGAAGGAGCGACGTGGGGCCGCCTTCCAGTGGGCTCACCACCTGCAGGAGGGACCGTAAGGGGCCGGTGCTAAGAGGATCGGGCAGCAGTCGAAGGTGGAGGCCTCGACAACCCGATCCCTGGACACGGAAGCTAGCTCTAGGGACGTGGAATGTCACCTCGCTGGCGGGGAAGGAGCCTGAGATTGTGCGTGAGGTTGAGAGGTTCCGACTAGAGATAGTCGGGATCACCTCTACGCACGGCCTGGGCTCTGGAACCACACTCCTCGAGAGAGGATGGACTCTTTACAACTCTGGAGCTGCCCATGGTGAAAGGCGTCGGGCTGGTGTGGGTTTGCTTATAGCCCCCCAGCTCAGCCGCCATGTGTTGGAGTTTACCCCGGTGAACGAGAGGGTCGTTTCCCTGCGCCTACGGGTCGGGGATAGGTCTCTCACTGTCGTGTGTGCCTACGGGCCAAACGGCAGTATAGAGTACCCGGCCTTCTTGGGGTCTCTGGGAGGGGTGCTGGACAGTGCTCCGACTGGGGACTCCGTCGTTCTACTAGGAGACTTCAATGCACACGTGGGCAGCGACAGTGACACCTGGAGGGGCGTGATTGGGAGGAACGGCCTCCCTGATCTGAACCCGAGCGGTGTTCAGTTATTGGACTTCTGTGCTAGTTACAGTTTGTCCATAACGAACACCATGTTCAAGCATAAGGGTGTCCATCAGTACACGTGGCACCAGGACACCCTAGGCCGCAGGTCGATGATCGACTTTGTGGTCGTTTCATCTGACCTGCGGCCGTATGTCTTGGACACTCGGGTAAAGAGAGGGGCGGAGCTGTCAACTGATCACCACCTGGTGGTGAGTTGGATCCGATGGCGGGGGAGGAAGCTGGACAGACTCGGCAGACCCAAGCGTACTGTGAGGGTCTGCTGGGAACGTTTGGCCGAGCCTCCTGTCAGAGAGATCTTCAACTCCCACCTCCGGCAGAGCTTTGACCAGATCCCGAGGGAGGCCGGAGATATTGAGTCCGAGTGGACCATGTTCTCCACCTCCATTGTCGAAGCGGCCGCTCGGAGCTGTGGCAGTAAGGTCTCCGGTGCCTGTCGAGGCGGCAATCCCCGAACCCGGTGGTGGAAACCGGAAGTAAGGGATGCCGTCAAGCTGAAGAAGGAGTCCTACCTGGCCTGGTTGGCTTGTGGGACTCCTGAGGCAGCTGACGGGTACCGGCAGGCCAAGCGAACTGCAGCCCGGGTGGTTATCGAGGCAAAAACTCGGGCCTGGGAGGAGCTCGGTGAGGCCATGGAGAAGGACTATCGGCTGGCCTCGAAGAGATTCTGGCAAACCGTCCGGCGCCTCAGGAGGGGAAAGCAGTGCCCCACCAATGCTGTTTACAGTAGAGGTGGGGAGCTGTTGACCTCAACTGGGGATGTCGTTGGACGGTGGAAGGAATACTTCGAGGATCTCCTCAATCCCGCCGTCACGTCTTCCATTGAGGAAGCAGAGGCTGAGGGCTCAGAGGCGGACTCGTCCATCACCCAAGCTGAAGTCACCGAGGTAGTAAAGAAACTCCTCGGTGGCAGGGCACCGGGGGTGGATGAGATCCGCCCTGAGTACCTCAAGTCTCTGGATGTTGTGGGGCTGTCTTGGCTGACACGCCTCTGCAGCATCGCGTGGCGGTCGGGGACAGTGCCTCTGGAATGGCAGACCGGGGTGGTGGTCCCTCTTTTTAAGAAGGGGGACCGGAGGGTGTGTTCCAACTATAGGGGGATCACACTTCTCAGCCTACCTGGGAAAGTCTATGCCAGGGTACTGGAGAGGAGAATACGGCCGATAGTAGAACCTCGGATTCAGGAGGAACAATGTGGTTTTCGTCCAGGCCGTGGAACACTGGACCAGCTCTATACCCTCTACAGGGTGCTGGAGGGTTCATGGGAGTTTGCCCAACCAGTCCACATGTGCTTTGTGGATTTGGAAAAGGCATTCGACTGTGTCCCTCGCGGCGGCCTGTGGAGGGTGCTCCGGGAGTATGGGGTCGGGGGCCCTTTACTAAGGGCTGTCCGGTCCCTGTATGACCGAAGCAGGAGCTTGGTTCGCATTGCCGGCAGTAAGTCAGACTTGTTCCCGGTGCATGTTGGACTCCGGCAGGGCTGCCCTTTGTCACCGGTTCTGTTCATAATTTTTATGGACAGAATTTCTAGGCGCAGCCAGGGGTCGGAGGGTGTCCGGTTTGGTGACGACACGATTTCGTCTTTGCTCTTTGCAGATGATGTTGTCGTGTTGGCTTCATCAGACCAGGACCTTCAGCATGCACTGGGACGGTTTGCAGCCGAGTGTGAAGCGGCTGGGATGAGAATCAGCACCTCCAAATCCGAGGCCATGGTCCTCAGTCGGAAAAGGGTGGCTTGCCCACTTCAGGTTGGTGGGGAGTTCCTGCCGCAAGTGGAGGAGTTTAAGTATCTTGGGGTTTTGTTCACGAGTGAGGGAAGGGTGGAACGGGAGATTGACAGACGGATCGGTGCAGCTTCTGCAGTAATGCGGTCGATGTACCGGTCTGTCGTGGTGAAGAAGGAGCTGAGCCGCAAGGCGAAACTTTCGATTTACCGGTCAATCTACGTTCCTACTCTCACCTATGGTCATGAGCTCTGGGTCATGACCGAAAGGACAAGATCCCGGATACAGGCGGCCGAAATGTGCTTCCTCCGCAGGGTGGCTGGGCGATCCCTTAGAGATAGGGTGAGAAGCTTAGTCACTCGGGAGGAGCTCGGAGTAGATCCGCTGCTCCTCCACATCGAGAGGGGTCAGCTGAGGTGGCTCGGGCATCTGTTCCGGATGCCTCCTGGACGCCTTCCTGGGAAGGTGTTCCGGGCGCGTCCCACTGGGAGGAGACCCCGGGGAAGACCTAGGACACGCTGGAGAGACTATGTCTCCCGGCTGGCCTGGGAACGCCTTGGTGTCCCCCCGGAAGAGCTGGAAGAAGTGTCTAGGGAGAGGGAAGTCTGGGCATCTTTGCTTAGACTGCTGCCCCCGCGACCCGGCATCGGATAAGCGGGAGAAGATGGATGGATAGATGGATGGAAGCTCCAAACTCTACACTACAACCACAACTGTCTAATAACAAGACAAAAATATTAAAAATGTAAATAAAATACAACCTACTCACCAGAGATGCAGACTCAAAATTTGCACTGCTCCTCAGAGGCTGTACACCAATGGTACCACTCATATTCACTGGTCTGACAGTGGCAAACAAACCCTTTCCCGGGCTGAGACAAGCTAGCTAGCTTCGGGGTTGGCTGACCTCTCCTCACGATGTCTAGCTTTTCTGGACAAGTCCGCCATGAAAATGGATTTTTTAAATATGTCCGAGACCAAATCAATTTATCTTGCTCTATTAGCCATTGTGGGCATAAAAAAGTGTAACTCAGATGTATTAATGTGTGCAGAGCTCTTCAGACGTGTTTTGCCAGTTGAACTTGGCTGTAACAGTTTCACTCTGTCCAACCAATCAGAGGTTGGAAAAATGCTGACGCTATTCTGGGCCAGCTAGCTTTTAAAATCTGATTAGTAAAAAAAACAGACCCATTGCAAATATAGTTTAAGGTACAACAGCCGGCACTACTGATTCTGAAGGCCCTTGGCAGATCAGATTGAAATAGCAGCACATAGAGGCTGAAATCTGATTGGACAAAAAAAAAATGTAACGCTACGAAATGAAGAGAATAAACTGTTGGAAATTAAATTAATACAATTTCATGAAACAAATATTAGAATTTAGGTTGTAAATGTAGGTCAGTTCTTCTAATAGCTGGCCTAATTCTGCCCTTCTAATAGTGTTTAGGCCAGCAGAGAAGGCTTTGCTGGCCCTGACCGCCCGCCACAGAGATATATATATATATATATATATATATATATATATATAATAATTATTATTATTATTATTATTATTATTATTATTACAGTATGGAATTTTATCATTACAGAGTTCTAAATGTGTGTGTGTGTGTGTGAGTGTGTGTGTGTGTGTGTGTGAGAGAGAGAAAGAGAAAAAGAGTGTTATTAAATATTTAGAGAACAGGTTGATTGATCACAGGCACATGCATGTATTCTTTAGAGGAAACTCATTTCTGTAACGAGCGGTGACAGCATGACAATAATGGACAAAATTAATACACCCAATATGTGCTGGTCCAGTGTGTGTGTGTGTGTGTGTGTGTGTGTGTGTTTGTGTGTGTGTGTTTGTTTGTCAGTTTCCTGGATATACAGCATTCATCCAAAGTGACCCGTGCATTAGTCATGCGTATTCAGGTTTTTTTTCACTCGGAAATGAAGCGTGATCTCCAGTCGTCGGTGTGTGCTGTGATCCAGCGGCCGGTGCCATGCTCCGTGGTGTGCACGGCGGGTGAAGGGGCACGAAGGGTTTAGCTCCCGCGGGTCCGGGGGTAACAGAACACTCAGCTCCAGATGGCAGCCGGCCCTGATTGGCGCCCACACACACCCGCCCTTACACCACGGCAGGCACATCGCGTGCCAGCTGGACCGGGTACAACACAGAACCGAGAACATTCCGGAGTTAGCCCAGTCTGTGGAGTAGGAGGGACAGATAGACAGATTGTTTTTACTTTTTAATGGTTCTTAATGGAAACACATTACAGTAACAGTACACAAACAATCATTAGCATTTATCCACTGCTGTTCTGAATTCTGGATTCTGATTGGACCGAAGAAGTTGGTTTATTTTCCAGAACAAGTAGTATAGCAGAAGCTTTTCAATAGGGTGGATCTTTTAGCATTTGATGCTAATTTTAGTTGTAGAGAGCCCTTACTTGGGAATTTAATAACACACCTGAGACAAAGTGTTTTGTTTCGATAAAAATGGAAGGAGAAAGATGGCTTTGGGAATCCTTTGATAAGGATTACTTGTGTAAAGCATTAATGGATCAATGGATGTATATAAATTATAAAACTAATCTAGTAAATGTTAAAGTGCATGTTGGTTTCTTTTTAATTGTGTGTAGCTGTTTTTTACATAGATTTATATGGACAAAATGTGTTAGGCCACCTGGTTATAAAGGGTAGCTTAGTGGTTAAAATGTTTGACTTCTGATCAGAAGGTGGTAAGTTCAAATCCCAGCACCACTACGCTGTCACTGCTGGGCCCTTGTGCGCAATTGTATAAATGTGATGTTTATAAGTCGATCTAGATAAGAGCATCTGCCAAATGCTGTAAATGTATATAAGATTTCTATGTTATAGTAGGCTCCACTATTCTAGGTGAGGTGAGCAGGCCTGGGGTGCAGACAACGTCCCAATTCATCCCAAAAAAAAAAGATATTCATCATGCAATCTGACATAGAGACGTGTTATCTGCTCTAAAATTCCTCTTGTACAGTATGATGATCACTATCCTTAAAGCGCACCTGCATTCAGAATGGATCTTGTCTACTTCATCACTCCCTGATGTGGTGATGTGAAACTCCACCAGCTTCCTGTTGCAGCAGAAATCAAACTCAATATGTGTTTGATGTTCTGTTTCAGCTCTCAAAAGTCTCAAGAGCGTGTATCCTGGTTCAAAGCTACACACCTGCACACTGACTCGGAAATTCTGTAAGTCTGTCATGTTCTTTTTTAAGATGAGCTCTTATGGTCTTCAGGGAAAAAATTAGCTTTTGTCTCTTCTTTCTTTCTTTCTTTCTTTCTTTCTTTCTTTCTTTCTTTCTTTCTTTCTATCTATCTATCTATCTATCTATCTATCTATCTATCTATCTATCTATCTAACACAGTTAAGGGTTTTGGTAGGTATTTATTCAGGATCTAGTGCATGGTTATTCATGTACTGTTAGTATAAAGTGCTTTAAAACGTTTTATTAAGAACACTTAAACCAACGAGAACGCTTTTAGGAGCTAAGAACCCTTCAGTATATAAAGATTTGCTGTAAGAGGATCCGAGTGGATTTTGAGGTCAGTGCTGATGTGGATGTGAGCGTTGAGAGGGTCCTCATGTTATATATCATGCACATAGACATTTCAGACACAATGTATGTTCCCATAAAACACTATAAATCCCAAACTTGTGCAATAAGTAGTGAATAGGTGTGGAATGAAATTAAAGTGTGATTTATTCCAGTGAGCTTCTCTGCTGCTTCTTTCAACCTGTTACTCTCTCTCTCTCTCTCTCTCTCTCTCTCTCTCTCTCTCTCTCTCTCTCTCTCTCTCTCTCTCTCTCTCTCTCTCTCTTTCTCTCTCTCTCTCTCTCTCTCTCTCTCTCTGTGTGTGTCTGTGTCTCACTGTTGCATAATAAAGTGTGTGTTACATAATTGCTGTGTTAAACTGAGTAGTGAAGAGATTACTGTAGTGTGTGTGTGTGTGTGTGTGTGTGTTTGTGTGTGTGCATGTTTTAAGTGCTGTTTGAGTGTATAAGTGGACGCTAGATGACAACCTTGAACAATGAGATAAATGTCCCAGCTGAAATACTTACCTTGTGTCCTTTGTTTCGTCCTTTCTTTCTTTTGTCCATTCTTTTTTTTTGCTTAATTCATCCCCTTTTCCCCTATACAATATTTTTCTTATTATTATCATTTCCTGCTTTCGTTGGATCTTTTTTCTTTTCCTTAAATTTTTTTTTACTTTTTACATCTTCTTAACCTTTTTTTTTTTCAAATTTCTCTTTGTTTTTTTTATTTTCTACTCTAATTCCCTTTTTGTTCTTTTCCTTCTACCTCTTTTTTTCACTCATGTTATGTGTCTTTGTTTAACTTCATATGTATTGTACCATGCTACATTGGTGGCTATGTTTTTTCATTACACATTAGCATCACAGTGCAAAATGAAGAAGCACGCATTGTCTACAGAACAGAATCTTCTACACCCAGGATTAAGGATAAAATTGTGTTTCTTCATGAAAATCTTCACTTGCATGCAAACTTGATAATATTAAAAGTGTAAATGTCATTTGTAACACAGCAGACATTTGAAACAGGCATAAAACTTTATTTTTTTAATGGAGCAGGATTTCAGAAGGAGGTCCGACGCTCATCTCAGCAAGGAAATGAAACCCAAATGAACAGCGACACATGATCAATGTGTGATGGAATCGGATGAAGGGCGAGAAACAGAGCGTTGTGCCGCTTATTGATTTCAATATCACTTCAGCTCGACGCAAAATCTGCTTAATTACGGAGGGTTTATTCTCCGGCTGTGAGACGGGGATGTGAGGAACGCTTCGTTATCGAACAGCAACAGCATCTGCCTCGATCACAACTTCGACAAAACTCTAAAAGATGAGGCAGAGCTAGGCATGAAATTGTGCTGAGCTGAGAAAATAACTTTGCATTTTGTGTGAGTGTGTGTGTGTTGTGTTTGTGTGGATCTGTCTATCTGTGTTGGTGTCATGGGGCAAGTGGTGACAAACGATGGCAAATTGGAGTGAAACCCTCCCGCCGCTTTTTCATCATGCCAATAGGAATCAAAGACAAACAAGCGGCTGGAGACAAACACACACACACATACGCAGGACACACATACACAAACAAATGCACACACTGATCTGCATAAATAATGTGGTTTGATTTGTTTTTCTGAAATAAAATGTCACACAGAGCAAAGACAGTGCTTCATCATCCTTATCATCATCCTCTGAATATAAGAATATAAGTAAATTAAAACCTAAAACTAGTATATCAAACAGAACTAGCTAGTACCAAATGTCTTGTGTCCAATAAATCGGATTCTAGAAACTAGACTCAAAAAAAAAAAGTTAAAGCAAGCATTACAATCAGAACCAATTCAGTACCAAGAACTATGTACTGTACCAGGGACCAAAATTAAAACCAATTCCATAAATTTTAAAAAGCAAACAAACAAGCAGAACGATGTCTTGAACTAGAAAAGAACCAAAACCAGAATAAAAACCAGGAGCAATGACAAAAAAATATTGAGAAACATAAAAAATCAACCACATAGAAAACAACATGCAGAACAGAACTAATTCTACAACCTAAAAACAGAACTAACAATACAACCAGAATCAGAACTTACACTACAACCAGAACCAGAACTTACACTACAACCAGAACCAGAACTTACACTAAAACCAAATTTATGTATTCTATATATTTTATTACTGTATTTAGTTTTTTTTGTGTGTGTGTGTGTGTGTTTGTCTATGATAAACAATGTGTGTGTGTGTGTGTGTGTGTGTGTGTGTGTGTGTGTGTGTGTGTGTGTGTGTGTGTGTGCATATGTGTGTGTGCATATGTGTGTGTGTGTGCATATGTGTGTCCAGTTCATGCAGGACAAAAAGACCTGATTGAGACAAATATGGCTCCCTGTGTGTTATAATGAAAGAAAATGTGGTCACACCTCCCACACATCTCCTGCACACACACACACACACACACACACACACACACACACACACACACACACACACACACACACACACACACACGCACACAATAGGTCTGTTTAGAAACAGTAGTGTGTGATGTTTTGTCATGCAAACACAAACTCTAACAGGATTAAAATCTCAGATTTTACACACACACACACACACACACACACACACACACACACACACACACACACACACACGCACGCATACATGCACAGACACGCACAGTGATGTCCTTAGATGCTTAAGGTTTGATCTAGACGCCTGTGTTCACTACATTTGCAAAGAGAATAAATAAATAATAATTCAGGACTCATGTGTTTTATTGAAGATTATGAAGAAGAGCATAAAAACATGTCATTAAAATATTAAAAAAGATACTATCACAGGTCACTGCTGCATTAAAATGTGCATTTGAATTCACAGCTACAAAAACTGATACTAAGTGCTGACATTAAAGAGACTCCTTCCATGACTTTAAAATTTATTTCTTGTGAATGAATTGCTGCTTTGGAAGTGCACATTAATATAAACGTGTGATTTGTACTATTGTCAAAGCTGTTATAGAAAATAAACATCTGACCAATCACAATCCAGAGAGCATTAAGTGTGGTTTTTTTTTTTGTTTGTTTTTTCCAGAACAACCTGAATTTCCTTGAAAACAGCATGCACTCGGTGTTAACAACTGTCCAGAATCCCTTGTTAACGACAGCGAGACGGATAAAACAAAGTCTCTAAACCATAAAGTGATAATAAAGTACAAAAATTGACTGGTAACTCTAAAGGTCACTGTTTTTTTCCCCACATCCTCAGAGTATCTGAGTTCTAGTTGGTCTAATGCGAAAGTTCAATTTGCAAATGAATATAAAAGCAGGTGGATGAAAACAGATGAACAAGACTGCGCTGCCTCATCATGGCTTAATTAAAGGTGGCGTTTTGAAAGTGCTAATTGACAGAGCTTCTCTGTGCAGCGCCGCCTCCGGGGGTTAAGTACGAAATCAGTGTATTGTTTAAAGAAACTGGTTTATTTCGCAGCAAGAGGTCGTCCAAGTGTTAATTACATCAGCACAGAGCAAGTGTTTTCTCTCCGATTCTCCGGCTCTGAGTCACACCACTCTGTCGGCTAATTAGCATGCAGCACGCTTTATAACAGAGCTTCCTGTTACAGTGGAGAATAATTTGAAGATGTATCTCGCTTGAAAAAGAATGCACTCAGGCTTTCTTGTTGAGGCAAACAGGTCAAAACTAAAACACACACTACTAACAAACAGTACCAAGACCCAAGTACTGTACCTGTATTAAAACTTAATATCAAAACCTAAGTTAATTTACAAATTTCATTTGTATAAGACCTGATGGAGACCTAACCCTAGATGTAGAACCAGAACTAAAAATGAAATCGCAACCAGAATAAGTTGAGTAGGCTGGCCGGAACCACATGGCCCAGCCTTGGCTCCCCACGTACGCCAGTGAGTCTTGGCTGCCCATGACCCTGTTTCCAGTTCACCACTGTTCTTAAATTTTTTGTCCATTTTTGATAGATACTGACCACTGCAGACCGGGAACTCCTCACAAGAGCTGCAGTTTTAGAGATGCTCTGACTCAGTCGTCTAGCCATCAAACTCGTTCAAATCCTTACGCTTGAAAATATTTCCCACCCACTAACAGGTGCTGTTGTAGAGATAATCACTTCACAGGTTATAATGTTATAATGTCAAAATAATATGCCTGATCGCTGTATATATTATATGTACAAAAGGCTTGGGGTCCATTTTTTTAGGCCATATGTGATTCTTTCCCAAACTGTTTTACACGGTTGTGTAGGATGATTTTCTATGCGATAGCATTACATTTCCCCTGAGTTGAACTATGAGACCCCAAACTTGTTCTAGCAGGACTGCCCCTGTGCAAAAACCCAGCTCCATAAACATATGGTTTACATGGGGTAGAGTGGAAGATCTTGAGGAGCCTGCTGGAATTGCAGCAGAGCGAGATGAGATGTTATATCACATCTTGCTGCTTAGCTTTTTACTGGAATTATGGCTTCATGTTGCTTTCTGACGTTTTCACACCTTGCTAAGTTCCTTGTTGTCATTCGTTGCCACTTTTGTATTAAAGCTTTTGCTGTTTGCTTCTTTTTCTGGTGCCATTTCAATTCAGCTCCATTTTTATATTTCACAACAGATATTGTCACAAAGCAGCTTCACAGAAAATACAGCTAGAATGATAAATTATAAATTAGTTAATCTAGTTTTTCCTTCAAACCTTTACCTCAATGAGCAAGTCAGAGAAAGCAGTGTCAGGGAAAATCTTCCTAAGAAAAAATATAAAGAATCCCTGTAAGGAACCCATTCTCACCTGGGAGATTTTGTTGTATCATATTAATGATAATATTGATTGTTCAATGATTGAAAGTTCCAGTGTTTTTGTGGTATGTTTGTTACCATTAGCATGTTGCTATGTAGCATGTGAGTCACCTGTTGCCATAATCATCCCGTATCATGTGACCTTCAGCTTTTTTGTCAGCTGCTATTTCACCTGTTGAAATTTTGATGCTTTCACCTGTTGCTGTTTCTCTGTTGCTGCATGATGCCATATTGACTTGTGGTATACTTGTCACCATGCTGCTTGTCTTCTATTGCTGTGTCAGCATTTATTTACTGTTATTCACATCTCCAGATTCCATTTTGCTACATGTTTGGTGTCATTTGGTGTCGCCATGTTTTGTCTGTATTTATCCCTTATACTGCCACGGGATTCATACTGAAGCAGGGAGTTTGTACTTTTACTCATGTACAGGAATGGATGGCGTTTCCTCCATCACTGCTTGCTGCTGCTTTGCTTATTTGCCTTGCCAGTTGTTCTGGTGTTGCTGTCACTTCTAGTTGTGTCCTTGCACTCGAGTTGTGACTCCATTTTGCTGTGTTCCACTCTCTGCATGACTTGTGACTGTATAGTAAATTTGCAGCAATGTTACTTTATGTTACATCCATGACTCCATGTGAACACTGCATCCTTGCTGATCTTTCGCTTTGTGTTTAATACACACACATTCAGCAATTAGATTATACAGGTGAATGGAATGACAGCATCACCTTTCTCATTCGCTCTCTTTCATGCTACGCCGAGCTTTACACCAACAGCTGGTCCGTGTGTGTGTGTGTGTGTGTGTGTGTTGTGACAGTTGTGTTTGATGTGTGTGAGCTCAGTCACAGCTCACTGACTCTCACTAGATGTTGTGTGTGTGTGTGTGTGTGTGTGTGTGTGTGTGTGTGTGTGTGTGTGTGTGTGTGTGTGTGTGAGTAGTTGGACCATGAGCTATTAGTTATTTAGGTTGTCTTAGTGCAGGCGACAGATGTTTTGAAGTATTAGCATTACAGATTGTCAGATACTCTGTGTGTGTGTGTGTGTGTGTGTGTGTGTGTGTGTGTGTGTGTGTGTGTGTGTGTAGTTTAACTAATACTCACAGAAAGGTTACGTACGTATGCAATGCTTTGGGAATGCCTCTCGTTGTCCACACTCTGGACAATGTGTGAAATCTGGCCAAGGGTGATGTCGCGACAACCAGAAGCTACATGATGGCGGTACATTAGCTTCTGACAAAGAAAAGGTAATCGCTGCAGGGATGCAGGGAGTGTGGCCTGAAGACGCAGTGTCTCATTCCCTCTGGGAACTAGGGTTACATATGTAACCTAGAGATGTTCCCCATTTGGGAACTCGAGCTGCGTCGCAATGCTTTGGGAACGAGTGTCAAATCACATCACACTGACCAGACCCTGTGCCACTTCGGGCTCCTCTGTTCTACGTGCTGGTTGTGAGGCTCTCACACACTAGGCAGGGTCTGGTCAGTGTGACAAGATTTTAACTCGTTCCCAAAGCGTTGCAATGCAGCTCGAGTTCCCAAATGGGGAACATCTCTAGGTTACATATGTAGGGGTCATAAAACCCAACAAAGGTCAGCGGGTGGACCAGCCCGCAGCGTCGCAGATGTCCTGGAGTGGGACTCCAGCAGACCAATCTGTAGAGGCCGCCACACTCCGAGTGGAGTGAACCTTGACCCTCAAGCGGAGCAGGAAGACCAGAGGACTCATAAGATGATGATTGCATCCACAACCCACCTACTGAGAGTCTGCTTATTGGCATGAAATTCTTTACTGTTAGGGCCATAGCAGACAAACAGTTGCTCCGACTTCCTCCACGGACAGTGCTCGCACTGGACACAGCTGGTTTTGCTTCTCCTGGTCGGGGTCTAAGAACAGAGGAGGGCAGAATGCCTGCAGCACAACAGGTTGTGAGGGAGCCATAGTGCACCTTAGGTTCGTACCCAGGTCTTAGGTTGAGAAATGCACTGGCCATGCCAGAGGCAAACTCTAGGCGAGATGGGGCCACGGACAGAGCCTGTAGGTCTCTGACCCTCTTCTTTACAGACACGTACCTAAGGGCCACTTCGGCCAGGGGCTCGCTGCCAACACCGGGTCTCAGCCTTCGGGCGCCATGGAGGAAACGTGTCACAAGAGGGTGCCTACTCAGCAACTGCCCCACAGGCGGGGTAATATAAGCTGCAATAGCAGACATGTAAACCTCCAGCATTAAAGGTGCCAAACCTGTGGCAAACTGTTCCTGCAAAAACTCTAGAACTGAAATAACTAGGCAGTTAACTGGGTCCAACTGGTGGTGCTCACACCACGTAGTAAACAGATGCCACCTCACGGCATACGACCTCCTCGTGGAGGGAGCTCTGAAATGGAGGATGGTCTCCACTACCTTAGTAGAGAGACCAGCAGCTAAAAACTGTGCCCCCTCAGGGGCCACAACCATAGCCTCCATAACTCCAGGTGGGGGTTTACCAGGGTTCCCTCTGCCTGAGAGAGGAGATCCCTCCTGGGAGAAATTTCCCAAGGAGGGCCCTCGAGGTGGGACACCAGGTCCACGAACCATGGTCTGCCCGGCCAACGAGGTGCTACCAGGAGGAGATGAGCTCCCTCTGGCAAACTCTCTCCAGAATTTCTGAGAGCAGTGCAAACGCTTCGTCTGCCTCAGCTACGTCTGCACCATGGCGTCCAGAGAGAGAGAACCAGAGAGGACAGTGTGAGGTCTCCTGGGTCACAAACAGATCCAACTAGGTTCTGTAAAATCTCTGCTATATCTGCTCCACCATCTCGGGGTGGAGCCTCCATTCTCCAGGCCTGGGCCTTTGCCTTGGAAGGGCGTCTGCTTTCCAATTCAACCGGCCTGGGATTTAAACTGCTCTTAGTGAGAGGAGTTTCCCCTGGGACCACAGGAGGATCTGTTGCACCAGCTTGTATAGGGGCCGAGATCGGAGACCTCCCCTGGTTGTTGATATATTTCAGACCCAGAAACACAGACATCCTCTCCATTGATAGCATTTTGCGATGACAAGGAGTTCCCAGGATGGGGCCTTGGGACAGGAACGTCGGTTCTCTCCACACATCTAAGGCTCAAAGGGCTCGGCGCGAGACCTTGACGGAACCCTTTAAGCTAGAGCCACCACTGGAAGGGTCTCATGTGGAGAAGGTCTAATGAAATCACATATGATGCTGCTGCCATGAGACCCAGCAGCCTCTGGAACTGCTTCACAGTGAGTGACTGGCCTTCTCTTACTCTCTGCAGTGAGGATAGCTTCAATTCGGGCTGAAGACAATTGTGCCCACAACCTGGTCTAGTCCCACACCACGCCCAGGAAGGTGGTTCTCTGCCATGGAGAAAGCATACTCTTCCCGGCGTTCATTCTTAACCCTAGCTTCTTCATACAGGAAGCGCCTATCATCTCTTCCTCCTCGGAGGAAGAAATGTGGAGCACCATGCTGCTCGCACTGGGAGAAGAAGCAGCGGCCGGGCATGCTTCCCAGGGAGAACAGGCGCTCGACCCAGCAGGGGAGGCCGGAGAGGACTTATCCCAATTTATTCCTTCTGTCAGATCGGCCTACAAGCCCCACGAACGCCTGCACCACTTCGCCTTGGCTGGATCAGGACCGGAGCCACGAGGGAGAGCACTCTCCTCGAAGATTGCTCTTTGAGAGCGACGCGAATGCATGTCCATCCCCGTAATGATACAGGGGCAAGGATGAACACACAACCAGTATTTTTGCTTGTTAGCCATGCTTGCACAGAATCTCACACACAAACCGCATATCTGAACAAACAGAAGTTAATGTCACTACCACCACTCAGCCAGTTTTTATGGCTCCTGGTTGTCGCGACATCACCCGCCGATGACGTCACAACTTGCCTATTTGCCAGTTCCCCTTCAGGAACTCGAGCTGCGTCGAAACGCTATGGGAACGCCCATAGCGTTTCGACGCAGCGTCTCATTCCCTCGGGAAACTAGGGTTACGGTCGTAACCTAGAGACGATCTCACACATGGTGGTTTTCCAAAGCATTGCGACGCAGCTCGAGTTCCCGAATGTGGAACATCTGCATCATTAGATTAAATCAATAAATAAATAAATAAACAAACAAACAATTAAATCCCTCTCCCTTTCTCTCTCTCTCTCATATTATATTATATATATATATATATATATATATATATATATATATATATATATATATATATATATATATATATATATACAGTGAGGAAAATAAGTATTTGAACACCCTGCTATTTTGCAAGTTCTCCCACTTAGAAATCATGACGGGGTCTGAAGTTGTCATCGTAGGTGCATGTCCACTGTGAGAGACATAATCTAAAAAAAAAAATCCAGAAATCACAATATATGATTTTTAAACTATTTATTTGTATGATACAGCTGCAAATAAGTATTTGAACACCTGTCTATCAGCTAGAATTCTGACCCTCAAAGACCTGTTAGTCTGCCTTTAAAATGTCCACCTCCACTACATTTATTATCCTAAATTAGATGCACCTGTTTGAGGTCGTTAGCTGCATAAAGACACCTGTCCACCCCATACAATCAGTAAGAATCCAACTACTAACATGGAGAAGACCAAAGAGCTGTCCAAAGACACTAGAGACAAAATTGTACACCTCCACAAGGCTGGAAAGGGCTACGGGGAAATTGCCAAGCAGCTTGGTGAAAAAAGGTCCACTGTTGGAGCAATCATTAGAAAATGGAAGAAGCTAAACATGACTGTCAATCTCCCTCGGACTGGGGCTCCATGCAAGATCTCACCTCGTGGGGTCTCAATGATCCTAAGGAAGGTGAGAAATCAGCCCAGAACTACACGGGAGGAGCTGGTCAATGACCTGAAAAGAGCTGGGACCACCATTTCCAAGGTTACTGTTGGTAATACACTAAGACGTCATGGTTTGAAATCATGCATGGCACGGAAGGTTCCCCTGCTTAAACCAGCACATGTCCAGGCACGTCTTAAGTTTGCCAATGACCATTTGGATGATCCAGAGGAGTCTTGGGAGAAAGTCATGTGGTCAGATGAGACCAAAATAGAACTTTTGGGTCATAATTCCACTAAACGTGTTTGGAGGAAGAAGAATGATGAGTACCATCCCAAGAACACCATCCCTACTGTGAAGCATGGGGGTGGTAGCATCATGCTTTGGGGGTGTTTTTCTGCACATGGGACAGGGCGACTGCACTGTATTAAGGAGAGGATGACCGGGGCCATGTATTGCGAGATTTTGGGGAACAACCTCCTTCCCTCAGTTAGAGCATTGAAGATGGGTCGGTGCTGGGTCTTCCAACATGACAATGACCCAAAGCACACAGCCAGGATAACCAAGGAGTGGCTCTGTAAAAAGCATATCAAGGTTCTGGCATGGCCTAGCCATTCTCCAGACCTAAACCCAATAGAGAATCTTTGGAGGGAGCTCAAACTCCGTGTTTCTCAGCGACAGGCCAGAAACCCGACTGATCTAGAGAAGATCTGTGTGGAGGAGTGGGCCAAAATCACTCCTGCAGTGTGTGCAAACCTGGTGAAAAACTACAGGAAACGTTTGACCTCTGTAATTGCAAACAAAGGCTACTGTACCAAATATTAACATTGACTTTCTCAGGTGTTGAAATACTTATTTGCAGCTGTATTATACAAATAAATAGTTAAAAAATCATACATTGTGATTTCTGGATTTTTTTTTTTAGATTATGTCTCTCACAGTGGACATGCACCTACGATGACAATTTCAGACCCCTCCATGATTTCTAAGTGGGAGAACTTGCAAAATAGCAGGGTGTTCAAATACTTATTTTCCTCACTGTATATATATATATATATATATATATATATATATATATATATATATATATATATAGAGAGAGAGAGAGAGAGAGAGAGAGAGAGAGAGAGAGAGAGAGAGAGAGAGAGATTTATTTAATTTGATTTAATCTAATGATGCAGATGTATGTGTGCCCAAATAGGGAAAAGTAACAGGCAAAGAAAGAACGAAGCAAAGACACAAATGATATTTACATGCAGTATGTAGTACTTGCTTCATAATTTACAGAATGCATTCGAATGGAATGATTTGCATCTGAAGTGCAGTGCTTCCTATATAAGTTCAGCATTGTGTGTGTGTGTGTGTGTGTGTGTGTGTGTGTGTGTGTGTGTGTGTGTGTGCGTGTGTGTGTGTGTGTGTGTGTGTGTGTGTGTGTGTGTGGACATGCCATATAGATGATATATGCTGAGATAGGAGATGAGGAATGTTCATTGCGGTTTAACGTTACAACAATAAAGAAGCTTTATGGAGGTCTCGCAGTAAATCTGAGAGGAGTTTAAAACTCTGAGTTAACAACTAAGAGCCGCTTTATGGCACTAGTTATCAGACACTAATCCGATATTCTTCTCAGATGGTCCTGATTATTCAAAAGTCCATCATTTATCAAGGTAAAAAAAATGCTCATCGGCTCCAGAATTTAGAGATGGGAGTAAAACAAAAAAAGCGGTAATTCATTAAACAGGGTATTAAAGTCTGTTAGAAAGTCTGCAGGTGAGATTTGTGTTCATCGGTAGCTCGTCTTAGAGCTTCACCGTGTTAGGAGTAGAGGAAGCTTTACACAGGGGTAAAAAAAATCTTTGTCTACCTCTCAAATAAAGTTGTCCATTATTGTATCTTTGCATCATGACAAATTTTATCGGGTTGTCTAATAAACCAGATCTTATTTCAGATGTATCACATTTGTAGCTAGTGGATAACTGATTTTTTAGATTGAAATTAACCAAGATGAAATTAGCAAATAAATTAATGTGTAAGGACTGTTGATATCAAAGGTCTTCTACAATGGTTTGGGAGCACAGGCTGCAGGATCATTTGATGAGCTTTAGGTCCCTTTTGGGTCTAGTTCCTCTCAGGGGTGCAGTCAGCTTTACAATTCATCACAAAGGTGTTTAATACTAATGCTTATGCATTCTTAGACCTTGTGTGCCTCCAACTTTGTAGTAACCGTTTGAGGAAAGACCACATATGGCTGAAAAAGTCCGGTGTCCCAATACCATATAGTGCGGCTACATCATGTCAGAAATATGCCTGAAGTCACAAGACTACATTTCTCATCAACCACTGCACCGCACCTTGTTGTGATTATTATTTCTGCACCTGATACTTTCACATAATTAGCACATGTATAAAGCCACAATTTTTATAGCATTTTTTGTCTCTTGTTTGTTTTCCCATAGTTGTTGTGATTGTCCATGGTTTTGTTGTCTTTGTTTTAGTCATGAATGTTTGCATTAGTGAGATAAAATATTTGCACTTACATTCGGTTCCTTGTTATTATTTCATTAACTGTGATGTCTCATAAATGTGTATAATGCGCATGATGTACTGGAGAGTGCAAAAATCTCCTAATTGGACAAAATACAATAAATTCTATTTATCATTCAGCTTCGAAATCATTATGGTCATGATGTCAAGGCTGAGCAAACACACACACGCACGCACTTTCCATTTAGTTTGTGTTTTGTTAATAATATATAGCAGCACTGGGTCTATAACAAGACTGTGTGTGTGTGTGTGTGTGTGTGTGTGTGTGTGTGTGTGTGTGTGTGTGTGTGTGTGTGTCCTATCTCAGAGACCTAATAGCTGCTCTTAGATTGCCCTGTTAGCTAAAATTTGAAATCTGTCTCCTCTTTAAGTTCTTCGAGTCAGTGTTTAGTCACGTTGCTAGGATCTGTGGAATTTTTCCTGTCATGTCTGTACTGATACTGTGCCTGTTAACCTGCCTTGCTCTCTACACCGTCTGGCTGTCATCGCTCCGACTTCCCCCTTCCATATAAGGTCAGAGCTTCCTGTTCTCATTAACCTTCACTCTGTCTTCTTGCATCTGTTCCCCTGTTCTTTATGCCCCCTCCCACACACTCACTTTTCTATATATGGTTAAATATGTTTTTATGTCACAACTAATTGAGAACCGAAAAATTAAACACTGGGCAAACAAGTTATACGTATCTGTATATGATCATATGAATTGAAAGTGTATTTTTTTTTTTTATATAATTTTTTTTTTTCGCCGGGGGAGAGTTTAACTATCTTGTCTGTATAGTGCTAATAAAGGACAAATCTGGCACACCAGAAATGTATGTAAATATATTGTAATAAAAACTTTTCATTTTATTAACTTATTTTCAGGAAATGATAGCTCAGTGGTTAAGGCTCTTGGTTACTGATAGCAAGATTAGAGGTTCTAGCCACAGTATAACCAAGCTGCTACTCTTAGGTTCTTTAGCAAAGTTTTTAACCTTCTGTGCTCCAGGGGTGCTGTATCATGGTGGACCTCAGCTTTCCAACTTTGCAAAGAAAGAGTTCACTTTGCTGTAATGTATATTTGACAAGTAAAAAGCTTATTTTCTTTTCTTTTTTTTTTTTTTACCTGCAGTTGGGCTAAAATCAAATACAGTGCTTTAGAGCTTTTTGCACTTGTTCCTTAGTGTGTTATGGAGACTAATATTCATATAGCTAAAAGAAATCATTTATTGGATAACCATGAAGATATTTTCATGGCTCATCCTGTACTAGTGTTGTGTTCATCCAATGAAATACTTTCTCCTTTCTCCACACACACACACACACACACACACACACATACACACACACACACACACACACACATATACATATACACACACATACATTGTATGTCTGATAATATATAGACCCGTCTATCCATTCTAAAATGACTATGCGGGCTTTAAGAATTTAGCCATCTGTTAATAATAGTAACATACATAATAACAAAAGTTATATAAAATCAAAAAGCTGATAAATACAGCAGCACGACAAAGTTTGTGCGCTTGAATAGAGATTATGATGTACAGAGTATTTTGGAGAAATCAGGCCTGATAATGCACCTTCTCTCACAATTCTGAGTGCGTACATAACAATTTAAAGGTATAAAATTGTAAATTTATAGCTCTTTAAGGGTGCAAAATGGCCCTGTGCGTAATTACACTGCCGGATGGAGTGTGTCCGTCGTCTATTGATCTCAGTAATCTGTGGAGGATTCGGCCACGCTCACTTACATTAAAAAGCCATTTCAGAGATGAGGTTGGGTGATAAAAAACCCACTAAAGCCACACACACACACACTTTTTTCTTCTGAGGCTCATTGAGTGACTCTGCAAAGGACCTTTGTTTAACAAAGTGGCCCAGTGTCCAGATGTGAGGTGTGATTTAATGCTCCATGCCTGACCTTCCACCCATCCACCCAAAGCTATGCACATCATGACACATATATAATGTCGAGAATTATAGTAAGATCTCTGAGAACATTTTCAGAACACAAAAAGGTTCTGTATGTGCTGCCCATCACATGTCCAGCAGTGAGGAAGCCATGTCAAACCCCTCACCAAGAATGCTATAGGCACTGGTAAAAGTGTCCTACATCCCAGATTCTATATGGAATCACTGAGCATTTAATTAGAAACACCTGTACATCTACTGATTCATTCAATTATCTAATCAACCAATCCTGTGGCACTGAAAAGTGAAAAATTCTGCCTGGTAGTCTGAATTTTGTCAAAGCACACAGATGGCAGTCTTAGGGCTTCAAGTTATCAGCCAATAGAATTGGGAAAAAAAGTGATCTCTTCTTCTTCTTCTTCTTTTTTCGGCTGCTCCCATTAGGGGTCGCCACAGCGGATCATCGGTCTCCATACCACCCTGTCCTCTACATCTGCCTCTTTTACACCAACTACCTGCATGTCTTCCCTCACCACATCCATGAATCTCCTCCTTGGCCTTCCTCTTTTCCTTCTACCTGGTGGCTCCATCCTCAGCATTCTCCTACCAATATAATTCATGTCCCTCCTCTGCACATGTCCAAACCATCTCAATCTCGCCTCCCTCACCTTGTCACCAAAACATCCTACATGCGCTGTCCCTCTAATAAACTCATTTTTAATCATGTCCATCCTCATCACTCCCAACGAAAACCTCAACATCTTCAGCTCTGCTACCTCCAGCTCCACCTCCTGTCTTTTACTCAATGCCACTGTCTCTAATTCATACAACATCGCAGGTCTCACCACAGTCCTATAAACTTTCCCTTTCGTTTTTGCAGATACCCTACTATCACAAATCACTTCTGCAACTCTTCTCCACGCACTCCACCCTGCCTGCACTCTTTTTTTCACCTTTTCTAACACACTCTCCATTACTTTGCACTGTTGACCCAAGGTACCTGAACTCCTCCACCTTCTCCAGCTCTTCTCCCTGCAACCGCACCACTCCACTGCCCTCCCTCTCATTTACACACATGTACTCTGTCCTACTCCTACTGAGTTTCATTCCCCTTCTCTCCAGCGCATATCTCCACCTCTCCAGGCTCTTCTCATCCTGCTCCCTACCCTCACAACAAATCACAATATCATCCGCAAACATCATAGTCCAGGAAGACTCCTGTCTGACCTCGTCCATCAACCTGTCCATCATCACTGCAAACAGGAAAGGGCTCAGGGCCGATCCTTGATGCAGTCCAACCTTCACCCTGAACCAGTCTGTCGTACCTACTGCACACTTCACTGCTGTCACACTGTCCTCATACATGTCCTGCACCACCCTCACATACTTCTCTGACACACCTGACTTCCTCATACAATACCACAACTCCTCTCTTGGCACCCTGTCATACGCCTTCTCTAAATCCACAAATATACAATGCAATTCCTTCTGTCCTTCTGTATACTTCTCCATCAACATTCTCAAAGCAAATAAGGCATCTGTGGTGTTCTTCCTCGGCATGAAACCATACTGTTGCTCACAGATGGTCACCTCTTCTCTCAGCCTGGCTTCCACTACTCTTTCCCATAACTTCATGGTGTGACTGATCAACTTAATTCCCCTGTAGTTACTGCAGGTCTGCACATCTACTTTATGCTTAAAGATCGGTACCAGCACACTTCTTCTCCATTCCTCAGGCATCTTCTCACCTTTCAAAATCCTGTTAAACAATCTGGTCAAAAACTCCACTGCCATCTCTCCTAAACATCTCCACGCTTCTACCGGTATGTCATCTGGTGCAACCGACTTTCCACTCTTCATCCTCTTAATCGCTGCTCTCACTTCCTCCTTACTAATCCTATCTACATCGTGCTTCACCAACTCCACATCATCCAACCTTCTCTCTCTCTGATTTTCCTCATTCATCAGCTGCTCAAAATACTCCCTCCACCTTCTCAACACACTCCCCTCACTAGTCAACACATTTCCCTCCCCATCCTTTATTGCTCTAACTTGCTGTACATCCTTCCCAGCTCGGTCCCTCTGCCTGGCCAATCGGTATAAATCCTTTTCTCCTTCCTTAGTGTCCAACCTCTCATACAGCTCCTGATATGCCTTTTCCTTGGCTTTCGCCACATCCCTCTTAACCTGCTGCCGCATCTCCTTGTACTCCTGCCTACTTTTCTCATCACTCTGTCTATCCCACTTCTGTTTTGCCAACCTCTTTCTCCTTATGCTCTCCTGCACTTCCTCATTTCACCACCACGTCTCCTTGTCTGGCTTTCTATTTCCAGATGTCACACCAAGTACTTTTCTAGCTGCCTCCCTCATCACTCCTGCAGTAGTTGCCCAATCATCCAACACCTCCTTAACACCACTGAGCCTCTGTCTGACCTCTTCCCTGAACCTCACACTACACTCTTCCTCCTTCAGTTTCCACCATCTTATTCTTCTTTCAGTCCTCACTCTCCTCCTCTTCTTCTTCTCCTCCAAAACCATCCTACAGACCACCATCCGATGCTGTCTAGCTACACTGTCCTCTGCCAACACCTTACAGTCTCCAATCTCCTTCAGGTTGCATCTCCTGCATAGCACATAGTCCACCTGTGTGCACCTTCCTCCACTCTAATACGTCACCCTATGATCCTCCTTCTTCTTAAAATAAGTGTTCACCACTGCCATTTCCATCCTTTTAGCAAAATCTACCACCATCTGCCCTTCCACATTCCTCTCCTTAAAACCATACCTACCCATCACCTCCTCATCACCTCTGTCCCCTTTACCTACATGCTCATTAAAGTCTGCTACAATCACCAATCGTTCTTTCCTGGGTACACCATCTACAACTTCATCTAATTCACTCCAGAATCTTTCCTTCTCCTCCATCTCACAGCCAACTTGTGGAGCATAGGCACTGATGACATTTATCATCATTCCTTTAACTTCCACCTTCACGATCATCACCCTATCAGAAACTCTCTTCACCTCCACTACACTCTTACTGTACTCTTCCTTCAGAATCACCCCTACACCATTTCTCTTTCCATCCACACCATGATAAAACAGTTTAAACCCACCTCCAATGCTCCTGGCCTTACTCCCTTTCCACTTGGTCTCCTGAACACACAGCATATTTACCTTTCTCCTCTCAATCATATCAGCTATCTCTCTCCTTTACCCGTCATAGTACCAACATTTAAAGTACCAACCCGAACCTCCACTCTCCTGCACTGCTCCTTTCCCTGCCGTCTCTGTAGACGTCTTCCTCTTCTCCTTCTCCTCCTACGGCCAACAGTAGCCCAATTTCCACCGGTACCCTGTCGGCTAACTCTACCTGTGGCGGTCGTTGTTAACCCGGGCCTCAAACGATCCGGTATGAAATTCTCATTTGTGATCCGCATATTTTATTTGGCACGTTTTACGCTGGATGCCCTTCCTAACGCAACCCTCCCCATTTACCCGGGCTTGGGACCGGCACTAAGAGTGCACTGGCTTGTGCATCCATAATGACTGGGTTTATATATATATATATATATATATATATATATATATATATATATATATATATATATATATATATATATATATATACACAGTGAGGAAAATAAGTATTTGAACACCCTGCTATTTTGCAAGTTCTCCCACTTAGAAATCATGGAGGCGTATGAAATCGTCATCATAGGTGCATGTCCACTGTGAGAGACATAATCTAAAAAAAAAAAAAATCCAGAAATTACAATATATGATTTTTAAACTATTTATTTGTATGATACAGCTGCAAATAAGTATTTGAACACCTGTCTATAAGCTAGAATTCTGACCCTCAATGACCTGTTAGTCTGCCTTTAAAATGTCCACCTCCACTACATTTATTATCCTTAATTAGATGCACCTGTTTGAGGTCGTTAGCTGCATAAAGACACCTGTTCACCCCATACAATCAGTAAGAATCCAACTACTAACATGGCCAAGACCAAAGAGCTCTCCAAAGACACTAGAGACAAAATTGTACACCTACACAAGGCTGGAAAGGGCTACGGGGAAATTGCCAAGCAGCTTGCTGAAAAAGGTCCACTGTTGGAGCAATCATTAGAAAATGGAAGAAGCTAAACATGACTGTCAATCGCCCTCGGACTGGGGCTTAATGCAAGATCTCACCTCGTGGGGTCTCAGTGATCCTAAGGAAGGTGAGAAATCAGCCCAGAACTACACAGGAGGAGCTGGTCAATGACCTGCAAAGAGCTGGGACCACTGTTTGCAAGGTTACTGTTGGTAA
This sequence comes from Silurus aristotelis, assembly GCF_946808225.1. Lineage (NCBI taxonomy): Eukaryota > Metazoa > Chordata > Actinopteri > Siluriformes > Siluridae > Silurus > Silurus aristotelis. The sequence goes on from NC_139586.1 coordinate 22,459,492, forward strand.
TACACTAAGACGTCATGGTTTGAAATCATGCATGGCACGGAAGGTTCCCCTGCTTAAACCAGCACATGTCCAGGCACGTCATAAGTTTGCCAATGACCTTTTGGATGATCCAGAGGAGTCATGGGAGAAAGTCATGTGGTCAGATGAGACTAAAATCGATCTTTTGGGTCATAATTCCACTAAACGTGTTTGGAGGAAGAAGAATGATGAGTACCATCCCAAGAACACCATCCCTACTGTGAAGCATGGGGGTGGTAGCATCATGTTTTGGGGGTGTTTTTCTGCACATGGGACAGAGCGACTGCACTGTATTAAGGAGAGGATGACCGGGGCCATGTATTGCGAGATTTTAGGGAACAACCTCCTTCCCTCATTTAGAGCATTGAAGATAGGTCGAAGGCTGGGTCTTCCAACATGACAATGACCCGAAGCACACAGCCAGGATAACCAAGGAGTGGCTCTGTAAGAAGCATATCAAGGTTCTAGTGTGGCCTAGCCAGTCTCCAGCCCAAAACCCAATAGAGAATCTTTGGAGGGAGGCCAGAAACCTGATTGATCAAGAGAAGATCTGTGTGGAGGAGTGGGCCAAAATCCCTCCTGCAGTGTGTGCAAACCTGGTGAAAAACTACAGGAAACGTTTGACCTCTGTAATTGCAAACAAAGGCTACTGTACCAAATATTAACATTGACTTTCTCAGGTGTTCAAATACTTATTTGCAGCTGTTTAAAACAAATAAATAGTTAAAAAAAAATCATACATTGTTATTTCTGGATTTTTTTTTTAGATTATGTCTCTCACAGTGGACATGCACCTACGATGACAATTTTAGACCCCTCCATGATTTCTAAGTGGGAGAACTTGCAAAATAGCAGGGTGTTCAAATACTTATTTTCCTCACTGTATACCCCTGTTTGTGTGTCTTATGTCCGTGAAGTAGCTCTTCCAGTCTAGCTGTGATTATTCAGTCGTTTTATTTATTGTTTAGCTTTCATGGTTTTTCCGGTTTCAATCTTGTTTTTAATTTCTTATTTCTCACACTTGTTTAGTCCTCGTAGTGTTGTTTGTGAAATTGCTTGACCCACCCCTGTTCCACTGCCTGATTCTTATTTGCTGTCTTGGATTTGTTTACCTGTGATTTAATAAAATGTTCTTACACAGAACTTGTATATGCTTTTGCTATTGTGCACTTTATGCATAGCCATGGCACAGAGTGAGCGACTGATTTATTGAAAGGCCCTTGTTCAAAATAATAACAGTGTAAAGTTTAATTAGCGGATTCATTCACTGTGAAAAAAAAATTGTCTTTTACTTTTGTTTGTTAAACAAAAATAGGAAACAAACATATCACACAGTAAAATGGGCCATTCCGAACAATGTGTAGAGAAACAGCGTAATAAGACAAAAATAATTGATTGGTAGAAATGATTGGATGCTTAGCTAAAATTATCTTAAAAGCCTTAAATTAGCAACAAAAACCAGAAACACATGGAAGATATTGATCAATCACTGTTAAAACATATCGACGAATAGTCAGGATTGCAAAGATTCTTCCAGTCATCACTTCAAGAAAGATCAAAAATGATCTAAAATTGCCAATTAGTACTGTTACAGTCAGAAGACATTTGATCGAAGCTAAGCTATTAGCAAGAAGCAGGACTGATAAGAGTAAAATTAATCTATTCAGGGCTAGTGGTCATCGACAGTACATCAGGCGACTGAATTCAAGCAACAGGACACTGTGAAAACAGTGAAGCATGGTGGTTTAGAAACAATGAAATGGGGATGTTTTTTATACCACAGTACTGGGCCTTTCTATCGTGTACCATGGATAATCTGATAATGAATCAGATTAAATAAATCAAATACTTGAGGAGTATGTAAAAAGAAAATGTCCTTTTTGAGTTTCAACAAGACAATGAACAACATCTTTCAAACAAGAAGAACTGGGACAATGGAGTGGCCAGGTCAATCCCTGGAACTCAACCCCATTTAAAAGAAAAAATTGGGGGGTGACTTAAAATTTAGCTTCTGAAGTAAAACCCAAAAATTCACACTGTGGAATGTATTTTGTTATATTTTGATCCAAGGCTGATGTACAGCTGTGATGATAGATAGATAGATAGATAGATAGATAGATAGATAGATAGATAGATAGATAGATAGATAGATAGATAGATAGATAGATAGATAGATAGATAGATAGATAGATAGATAGATAGATAGATAGATAGATAGATAGACTGACAGACAAATGAAATAATAACTTATAATATCAAATAAGAACAGATAACTTTGTCATTGCAGTTAATATACACAGGATGTACATAACACAGGCAGTCACTGACTTATGATAGAGATGTGCTACAATGACACCGTCACATCGTACATGAATATATCTGAGTCGAATTATCGCCTTGGTGATCAGTATGAGATAATCTACTGCAATTTGTTAATAATTTAGCAAATTACAATGCATAATTTAACAAAAAAAAGCAATTTATAGTACAGTAATGTATAAACTTTGAATGAATGTACATGAATGTGGCAAACCGCTGGCAAGAGTAAGGCATCTTACAAGGTGGGAGACGTGTACATCCTGGCAGCAGCCCAACACATCATATGGAAATTAAAATGCCACATGAAAATGTGAACATTTTTGTTTTTTTATTTATATTTTATTTATAGTCATTGCAAAAAATCAGAAGTTGAACCATTGTAACTCCAGTACTGTGCCTGTATAATATATTATATATATATATATATATATATATATATATATATATATATATATATATATATATATATATATATATATATATATATATAATGTGTGTGTGTGTGTGTGTGTGTGTGTGTGTGTGTGTGTGTGTGTGTGTGTGTGTGTTAAAATATAACTGTAATAGTTCTGTGATTTTTCAGCAGAGTGAATTGCCACAGATTTAAACTCTATGTCATTAGCTAATTCTGGCTGTGGTCTACCAAAGTCTGGCCAAAATCTCATGACGTTCATTGTGGTCTGTCTGTGTGTGTGTGTGTGAGGTTCTTTTCTTTCTCCCTTTAATTAACGGCTGATTAATGGATCACAGGTGCTCAGAGCCTCAGTGCCTGGGTATTATCGACTGTGTCCCAAACCATTTTATTATGATTTTATTTTAAAAGAGATGCTTAAGAGCCTTTAAAATCAGATAATGGAGTTTTACCTTTATACAGACACACACTGAGAATCCACATGCTAAGATTTCACACCATAGGTGTACACACTGCTCACCGTGGATTATAGTTATTACTCATATAAACTATTTAAACCAGTACTATATGCAAAAGGAAGCAGTTTGTGTGTGTGTGTGTGTGTGTGTGTGTGTGTGTGTGTGTGTGTGTGTGTGTGTGTGTGTGTGTGTGTTCATCTGCATGTCTTTCTTACCTACCAGCTGTGAAGATGAAACATGTCACGTTTATCTGAACATGAAGCTACAAATAACACACACTCTGCCACTTTGTCTCAAAACACACTTTCACTTCACTCACAGCTCACTTCAGCACTTCTCCATCACGCACACGCACAATTCTTCATTACACACCCTTCTCCATTACACATACTGTATTTCTACCTCACTCTCAAATACCCACAGTAGTGCCCAAGAACATTCTTCAGTGGTACATTGCTGCTCAATAGTAATTGTGCTTTCATAAGCTCACACTTGAGCTTTTTTTTGCCTATTCCAGTAAAGGAGGTGTGGCCTCTAGACCTGTCAATCAAAACGGTAGCCATGACGTTTGCATATTTCAGCCCCATTACTAAAAGTGTGGCCTCTGTTGTGTCAGTCCCAGCAAAGGGCCATGGCCTTTAAATTTTTTTGCAGAAATTATTTGTGTTTTAAACTGAATTTTAATGCGTCATATCCATGATTGGATTGTCTCGGTAGTGCATACACACACACACACACACACACACACACACACACACACACACACACACACCCTATTGCGAGGAAAGCTGTCACAGCTCGTTACACACTTCCTCCACTGAGCTGCCATTTGGTCCTCACTAATTAGGGAGCATTCTGAGGGATGCATATTGAATATACATGTGAGAGCAGCTGCTGTGTTCGTCTAAATGAACACACAGAAAGACACACACATACACACTGTTAGCATGCAGATTAACATATGTTATGCTACAGGCACGTACTATTCAGTAAAAGCAGGTGTAAAATTATTAAACTGTTCTCTGTTGTTTTCTATAAAGTTAGTTTTCATTTGACAGCATGCATCTGTGTATCTGTTAGGAGCTGCACTGATGTAATGAGGCTAACATAGCTCAAGTAAATTTTATCACCTCAGAGTTTTTCAGTAATGGCCTGTAGACATGCTGATGTGATTTAGAAACCTGTGAGACTTGTAGTTAAACAATTGAACATCATTGAATAACTGGATACATGCTATGTATTAAAGAAGTTTGGTATACCTCCACCTCCACGCCCCTTAACTCTGACTTCACAAAGTTATTATTTTTATAATAAATTCTTTTTTTTTTATAATTTTTGAATAATTATACTACATTTAAAGTGACACTGGATCCACATGATGCTTGATATAATATAATATAATATAATATAATATAATATAATATAATATAATATAATATTATATTATATTATATTATATTATATTATATTATATTATATTATATTATATTATATTATATTATATTATATTATATTCATTTCCTCCCGCTTATCCGTAACTCGGGTCGCGGGGGCAGCAGTCTAAGCAGGCCCTATCCTATATTATATTATATTATATTATATTATATTATATTATATTATATTATATTATATTATATTATATTATATTATATTATATTATATTATATTATATTATATTATATTATATTATATTATATTATATTATATTATATTATTATGAACTATTATAAAACAACTGTAACTTTACTTTTCATTTGCTCTGGTAAAAAAGCTTGTACAACAATAATCTTCAAACTTCCATCAATCTTACAAGTCTTACGCTAATGAGTGTAAATACATTTTATTTATTTATTTATTATTATTATATTATTATTATTGTAGCACTCTTGCACTCTTTATTATACAATTCAACATTTCAGCTCTCAAAGTTGTGAAGAGAAAGGAGAGAGAAGGTTAAAAGTTTCTTTTCAGTTTTTGTTTTTTATTCGAAGTAATTTAAATACAATAAAGAATAGGCTGTAAAGTAAGCACAAAAGGTGCATAACAGCCGATGTGAATATTTAATAAGTTTATATGAATATTGAGGAGCACCCAGCAGGCCCATGTTGAAAAATGTCAAGACAAACAATTGTACACAGTGTATATACAGATGGTAAACTCTCTCTCTTTCTCTCTCTGTGCATATATATATATATATATATATATATATATATATATATATATATATATATATATACACATTTACATTTAGCAGACACTTTTTTCAGAGCGATGTACAAAAGTGCTTTGAGTCTCTAGCAATAAATAAATCTACACTGGTACGCAAGATTACAAACGTAATATAAATACAACTCTTGAATTTTACAATATATGGTAGAATTCTACTATATATATATATATATATATATATATATATATATATATATATATATATATATATATATATATATATACAGTGAGGAAAATAAGTATTTGAACACCCTGCTATTTTGCAAGTTCTCCCACTTAGAAATCAAGGAGGGGGTCTGAAATTGTCATCGTAGGTTCATGTCCACTGTGAGAGACATAATCTAAAAAAAAAAAAAATCCAGAAAACACTATGTATGATTTTTTAACTATTTATTTGTATGATACAGCTGCAAATAAGTATTTGAACACCTGAGAAAGTCAATTTTAATATTTGGTACAGTAGCCTTTGTTTGCAATTACAGAGGTCAAATGTTTCCTGTAGTTTTTCACCAGGTTTGCACACACTGCAGGAGGGATTTTGGCCCACTCCTCCACACAGATCTTCTCTAGATCAGTCAGGTTTCTGACCTGTCGCTGAGAAACACGGAGTTTGAGCTCCCTCCAAAGATTCTTTATTGGGTTTAGGTCTGGAGACTGGCTAGGCCACGCCAGAACCTTGATATGCTTCTTACAGAGCCACTCCTTGGTTATCCTGGCTGTGTGCTTCGGGTCATTGTCATGTTGGAAGACCCAGCCTCGACCCATCTTCAATGCTCTAACTGAGGGAAGTAGGTTGTTCCCCAAAATCTCGCAATACATGGCCCGGTCATCCTCTCCTTAATACAGTGCAGTCGCCCTGTCCCATGTGCAGAAAAAAAACTCCAAAGCATGATGCTACCACCCCCATGCTTCACAGAAAGGATGGTGTTCTTGGGATCGTACTCATTATTCTTCTTCCTCCAAACACATTTAGTGGAATTATAACTCAAAAGTTTTATTTTGGTCTCATCTGACCACATGACTTTCTCCCATGACTCCTCTGGATCATCCAAATGGTCATTGGCAAACTTAAGACGTGCCTGGACATGTTTTGGTTTAAGCAGGGGAACCTTCCGTGCCATGCATGATTTTAAATCATGACGTTTTAGTTACCAACAGTAACCTTGGAAACGGTGGTCCCAGCTCTTTTCAGGTCATTGACCAGCTCCTCCCGTGTAGTTCTGGGCTGATTTCTCACCTTCCTTAGCATCATTGAGACCCCACAAGGTGAGATCTTGCATAGATCCCCAGTCCGAGGGAGATTGACAGACATGTTTAGCTTCTTCCATTTTCTAATGATTGCTCCAACAGTGGACCTTTTTTCACCAAGCTGCTTGGCAATTTCCCCGTAGCCCTTTCCAGCCTTGTGGAGGTGTACAATTTTGTCTCTAGTGTCTTTGGACAGCTCTTTGGTCTTGGCCATGTTAGTAGTTGGATTCTTACTGATTGTATGAGGTGGACAGGTGTCTTTATGCAGCTAACGACCTCAAACAGGTGCATCTAATTTAGGATAATAAATGTAGTGGAGGTGGACATTTTAAAGGCAGACTAACAGGTCTTTGAGAGTCAGAATTCTAGCTGATAGACAGGTGTTTAAATACTTATTTGCAGCTGTATCATACAAATAAATAGTTTAAAAATCATACATTGTAATTTCTGGATTTTTTTTTAGATTATGTCTCTCACAGTGGACATGCACCTACGATGACAATTTCAGACCCCTCCATGATTTCTAAGTGGGAGAACTTGCAAAATAGCAGGGTGTTCAAATACTTATTTTCCTCACTGTATATATATATATATATACAGTGGGTACGGAAAGTATTCAGACCCCCTTAAATTTTTCACTCTTTTTTATTTTGCAGCCATTTGCTAAAATTATTTAAGTTCATTTCTTTTCCTCATTAATGCACACATAGCACCCTATATTGACAGAAAAACACAGAATTGTTGACACTGTTGCAGATTTATTAAAAAAGAAAAACTAAAATATCACATGGTCCTAAGTATTCAGACCCTTTGCTCAGTATTTAGTAGAAGCCCCCTTTTGATCTAATACAGCCATGAGTCTTTTTGGGAAGGATGCAACAAATTTTTCACACCTGGATTCAGGGATCCTCTGCCATTCCTCCTTGCAGATCCTCTTCAGTTCTGTCAGGTTGGACGGTAAACGTTGGTGGACAGCTATTTTTAGGTCTCTCCAGAGATGCTCAATTGGGTTTAAGTCATTGCTCTGGCTGGGCCATTCAAGAACAGTCACAGAGTTGTTGTGAAGCCACTCCATCGTTATTTTAGCTGTGTGCTTAGAGTCATTGTCTTGTTGGAAGGTAAACCTTCAGCCCAGTCTGAGGTCCAAAGCACTCTGGAGAAGGTTTTCGTCCAGGATATCCCTGTGCTTGGCCGCATTCATCTTTCCCTTGATTGCAACCAGTCGTCCTGTCCCTGCAGCTGAAAAACACCCCCACAGCATGATGCTGCCACCACCATGCTTCATTGTTGAGACTGTACTGGACAGGTGATGAGCAGTGCCTGGTTTTCTCCACACATACCGCTTAGAATTAAGGCCAAAAAGTTCTATCTTGGTCTCATCAGACCAGAGAATCTTATTTCTCACCATTTTGGAGAACTCCATGCGGGTTTTCATGTGTCCTGCACTGAGGAGAGGCTTCCGTCGGGCCACTCTGCTATAAAGCCCCACTGGTGAAGGGCTGCAGTGATGGTTGACTTTCTACAACTTTCTCCCATCTCCCGACTGCATCTCTGGAGCTCAGCCACAGTGATCTTTGGGTTCTTCTTTACCTCTCTCACCAAGGCTCTTCTCCCCCGATAGCTCAGTTTGGCCGGTCGGCCAGCTCTAGGAATGGTTCTGGTCGTCCCAAACGTCTTCCATTTGAGGATTATGGAGGCCACTGTGCTCTTAGGAACCTTAAGTGCAGCAAACATTTTTTTGGAACCTTGGCCAGATCTGCAGTTCCTTTGACCTCAATGATTCTCATTTGCTCTGACATGCATTGTGATCTGTAAGGTCTTGTATAAACAGGTGTGTGGCTTTCCTAATCAAGTCCAATCAGTATAATCAAAAATTTCTGGACTCAAATGAAGGTGTAGAACCATCTCAAGGATGATCAGAAGAAATGGAGAGCACCTGAGTTAAATATATGAGTGTCACAGCAAAGGGTCTGAATACTTAGGACCATGTGATATTTCAGTTTTTTTTTTTTAATAAATCTGCAAAAAGGTCAACAATTCTGTGTTTTTCTGTCAGTATGGGGTGCTATGTGTACATTCATGAGGAAAAGAAATGAACTTAAATGATTTTAGCAAATTGCTGCAATATAACAAAAAGTGAAAAATTTAAGGGGGTCTGAATACTTTCCGTACCCACTGTATATATATATATATATAGATAGATAGATAGATAGATAGATAGATAGATAGATAGATAGATAGATAGATAGATAGATAGATAGACTGTCTGATAAATATAAAAAAATAGATACATTTTTATATATTTGTTTCTAAATGAGATGTCTTTTTTTTACATTTGTTTTTACTGTGTGTTTTTCTAATCTGATCTCGGGGGAAAAGGATTAAGGGATTAGGGTTGATATGACCAGTACTGGGTTTCAAACAGACTTCATTGCTCTTTTGTTGGTTATAATAATAAAAATTAAAACCAAATCTTTCAAAAATTATTACAAATTCCACTCTGCTCATATTTGAGAACATTTTTAAATACAGTGTGTTCTGTTTGTGTGAGAGTAAAAAAGATAATAACATATAAAGTAAAGATGGAGTTGGATATGTCCTGGTGTTTTCTGATTAAATGAATGGTCATTAACTAACACTAAATTCATAGTGTCATATTCTGAATCAAGTATGATTAAATTACCTCAATTCAGTATCATAAAATAGTATGTGCTCGATCAAGTGCATTAAAAAAAAGCATTATTCATAAAATCAAAGAAATAAATTACATTTTGAATGAAATGCCTGCAATACATACAGAATTTTAAATATCACAGACAATTTGTTTGGGTTTTAAAAGTAAGTCCTTGTGTTGTGTTTGTATAGCCTTCATTAAAAAACCCAGTCTGAAGAAAAATCTACAACTCAATTCATGTGGAAAAAAAACGTGTGTATATATATATTTTTATAAATTTTTTTGTACCACATTATACCTGACACATTTTCATTCAAGTCTATTTTTTTAATGTCATGCGATCTACTCACACTACCTTTGCGATCGACCGGTAGATCGACGTATTGGCACCCTTGCATTAGAGTAACAGAGAAAAAGAAAACATTCAATTTGGACAAATTCTAAATGCACCACAAATGTCTGGGAACTTGCCAAAATTATATTTGCTCTAAATGTTTTGTGTTTTGTGCTACAGGCCTACAAATCTCACTCAGATCAGCAATCAGCAGAAAAAGATTCCAATGGGAATCTGTTTTTTTTTTTTCTTTTGTTTTTTTCTTTCTTCTCAGTCCAACAGAAACATTTCTGCAATTTCCAGCCATATTTCAGACTCTGCTGCTGCTAGAGATGTGAGAGATGTACAAAACAATCTTATAAACAGAAATAATTTGTTTTTTATTTATTTTTTAATTCTTCATATACTGACCTGTGACCATTTCATATCTGCTAATTCGAACTTATTCTATGTAATTTTTACATATTATAATTATTGAGAAAAAAAATACATTGATGTAAAATTCACATCATCACATTTGTCAGCAAAGTATTGATTACTGTGGTTCTAATGTAATAAAAAAAAATAATGGCTGTATAAATCTTAAAATTTTTATTTCAGTCAGAATGACCTTTGGTAGAATCCTTAAGAAAGTTTTAAAGATTCATAATTTACTGCCTATTCAATTCCAAAATATTCCTCTGTAAATTCAGGTTAGCTTTTGTTCACAAATAGGAAGTAGCGATCTTGTTACATAGGATCTCACGAAGATACTGCATGTCATCTCTTTCTAAGTTACCTAATCCCAGGAGTTTCATAATTTTCCTTTAAGGGAACAGAACAATAAGGGATTAGAGGAAAAGTAAGATCAGAGATAAGCTGCTGTTGAACACATCATTCAGTTTCTTTAGGATAATGCAGATCAAGACTCAGAACATTTTAACGTAATGTCCACAATGTGATGGGTATTTCTAAATAATAGTTTGTTCAATAAAAAAAGAAAAAAATTATTTTCAACACAAACAACTGAAAAGCCCTTTTGAGATACACGATACACTACATATATATATATATATATATATATATATATATATATATATATATAGACACACACACACACACACACACACACACACACACACAAATACAATGTGGATGTCTGGTAAAAAGAAAATCTAAATCAAATCAATATTTTGTCTGACCACACTTTGGCTTTCAATTCTTACACTTGCAACTTTGTACAAGTGCACAGGTCAGGGATTTTGTGGGATCAGAGTCAGGTGTATGATTCACCAATTCTACCAAGCAGGTGCTTATGATCATCACTTTTATATGTTGGTTAAAACACACTCATATCCTAAAACAGATGCAGCTGTGTAGAAGACTTAAACCTAAGGTGAAGTTGTGGAAGACAATTTCATTTTACACCATGGCAAGACTAAGCACAGCAACAAGACACAATGTATTGGTACTTCATCAGCAAGGTGTCCTCTAACTTAAGGTTTCAAGGCAGACTGGGGTGTCAAGATGTCCTGCTCAAGCTATTTTGAAAAAGCACAAAGAAACTGGTAACGTTGTGGCCACGGAAACTTAATGTTTTAGATGAAAGACACATCATGTTTACTTCCGAACTACGACTTCTGACATGGAAACAAAGCTGTGACTTAATTATGCATATGAATATAGAATCTGGGGTGCAGACAAATGGAAGCAGGTGCTCCTTGATGATGAATCAAAAAATTGTATTATTTGGCTTTAGCAAAACATAGTTTTCCTTTAAGTTTGGAAAAAAAAAATTGTGAAGACTTTAAGTCCAGAAGTTGAAGTTTCCTTCAACTTTGTAATTGCGTTGAGAGTTGGGCAGGATTAAAGGCAACCTCAATGGGACCCCAAATTTATTCTTTACATTTACGTTTATATTTGCGCCATTTAGCATACCACCTTGTCCAGAGCGCCGTACAAATGTGCTTTGAGTCTCTAGCAATGAATGAATCTACACTGGTATGCTAGATTACAAACTTAATATAAATCAGACTACATCTCTTGATTTCTACAAAGCAAACTTGGAAAGTGCTAATTTAAGTGTTTTAGGAAGAGGTAGGTCTTTAAACGTCGCTTAAAGATAGCTAGGGACTTCGCTGTATTGACATCTAGGGGCAGTTCATTCCAGACATGAGAAGAGCCTTGAATTATACTTACCTCTCATTCTGAGAGAAGGTGGTACAGTAGCAGTGTTGGATTATCACAGACAGCGTGGTGCAGTGCAAGGTGTGATGAGGTCTTTGAGGTAAGATGGTGCTGGTCCATCTTTGGTCTTGTATGCAAGCATCAGTGTTTTGAATCTAATATGTGCAGCTACTGGAAGCCAGTGAAGGGAGCGCAGCAGTGGGGTGGTGTGGGAGAACTTGGGCAAATTGAAGACAAGTTGCAAATTATTTTTAGCGGGACAACAACCCCAAACATACATTCAATGTCATTGAGAACAATCCTCAGCATAGACAAGAAGAAGGAAACCTGAAAGTAAAAGTTTTGGCTCCCACAGAGTCCTGATCCCAACATCAGCAAGTCTGTCTGGGATTAAATGAAGAGACAGAAGGATTTAAGGCAGTCTACATCCACAAAAGATATCTGCTAAGTTCTCAAATATGTTTGGAACAACCTACCTGCTGAGTTCCTTTAAAAACTGTGTGCGTTTATTACAAACATCAAGATGAATTGATGCTGTTTTGCAGCCAAAGGGTGGTCACCGAATATTGATTTGATGTAAATATATCACATAGTGTAGTATCATTAATGACATCGCTTATTGTACAAATGCCATTTAAATCATTTTGTTTAAAGCTAATTTGCAGGTTATAAACTTCACTTTCTTGTGATCCAACTAAATGGACAAATAAGTCAACCAACACTTTAATTAAAAATAAATAGAAGGAAAAAAGCGTTTTCTTTTTTTTCCCCATCATTACGCGGTATTTGTTACTGTGTGTTTGTTACAGTCATCTAAAACAGCTTGGCCTGCGGTTGACCTCTCTGCTCATTACCATCATTATCATTATGTTTGTTTTTTTTTCCTGTGGATGTAAAAAAGACCTTTAATTATGAATGAATGTGAGCCAGGCAGTGCATGCTGGGAAATCCCTCGCACACATCGCATGCAAATGTCACCGTGCGTCTCGTAAATATCTTAAGATGTTTCATTATTTTCAGCTGCACAGTGTAGAGCAATAAAAGCGTCAGAGATCTATTTCCACTCTCCAGTTTCAGACAGATATAATAAAGCATTCTTGTCTTTCATAAACACACAGCTGGCCAAAAGAAATGACGAATCCAGTCGAATATCTGTATTTGTTATAAATGTGCGTATAATTCTTTATCATTTCGTAATAACACATGGCAAGGCTTTTATCACATATAATAACTCTATAGTGGCATATAGCCATCTAAATTATTTATCACTTATTTTTAAACCCACCCACAACATCAAAGAGTCTTGAAAAATTATATACTTGTGAAATTTTAGAATGAATAAACCAAAGAATTACTGAGAAATGCTGTAACTGGCTGTATGATTATTTATATCTACATAACATGAACAAAGGCTTGTAGACATCTGACCATAAGATTCATAAGTGACTTTTAAACATCTTTTCCCACACTGAGACCCGATTTGCTGTTCTAAGAACCTTCACTGTTCTGGGAAGATGTTTTACAAGATTTTAGCATGTGGCTGTGAAGATCCTAGTTCATCCAGCCACAAGGTTGGTAGTAAGGTCAGGTACTGATGTAGATTGAGGAGGCCTTTGGTGCAGTCAGCTTTTCAATTCATTCCAAAGGTGTTTAATAAGGTTTAGTTCAGAGCTCTATAGGCTGCCACAACAGATCTTCCATTCCAACCCATGTAAACCATATTGTTATGTAGCTGGCTTTTTGCACAGGGGCACTGTTATGCTTGAACAGGTTTGGGTGTTCTAATTTAACTCAAGGCTTTCAAAGGCAACAAAAATAAAAGAATTTGTGTGCCTTAACTTTGTGGTAACCGTCTGGTGAAGAATCACATATGGGTGGAAAGTCAGGTGTTCCAATGCATTTGTCTAAATTGTATATATATAACTGGCTCTAATTATTTTTATTTATTATTATTATTATTATTATTATTATTATTATTATTATTATTATTATTATTATTATTATTATTTACCATACAGTAGTGTAGTTGTGTACACTTATTTATGTTTAATAAAATATTTTAGTTGTTAAAGAGCAGTAGCAGAAATTAAGGTTAAAATGTCAATTTTTGTCATCTCTTTTGGTTCGGTTGACAGTGGAACCTGACATACACACTCGCACAACACTCGTCTGTTCCCCTCGTAGCATCTCAGAGAAATGAGAGTGTGTTTCACTCTTACTCATATCAGTTCACATTGATTTGTTGTTGACCTCCTGCCACACACTTTATCATCCAATAACACGGCCGTGATGCAGTCCACACTGCACCTAATCACATCCATCACACACTAAAGCTGTCTGGCTCTCTGCCGTCTGTCTGTTTCACAATGAGAGGAACATTCTTACCTGTGTGGTGGTGGGGGGGAATATAGAGATAGCAAAGTGAGAGGGAGAAAGAGAGAGAGAGAGAGAGAGAGAGGGAGAGAGGGGGAGAGAGAGAGAGAGAGAGAGAGAGAGAGAGAGAGAGAGAGAGAGAGAGAGAGAGATAGATAGATAGATAGATAGATAGATAGATAGATAGATAGATAGATAGATAGATAGATAGATAGATAGATAGATAGATAGATAGATAGATAGATAGATAGATAGATAGACACAAACACAAAGTGACAGAAAGACAGTTTCAAACACAAACAGGCAGAAAGTCTGATGAAGACTCAAACAGGCGGACAGAGGCAGGGTCAACACAAAGAGAAAGACAGACAAAGATGCTGACAGACAGACAGATTTAAACACAAACAAACAGCCAGACAGATAAAGATACAAAAAAGCAGACAGACATAATGACACAGACAGGTTTATGCAAAATGAGACAGACAGACAGACAGACAGACAGACAGACAGACAGACAGACAGACAGACAGACAGACAGACAGACAGGTACAAACACAAAGACAGAAAGACACAAAAAAACAGACAGGCAGACAGACAGACACAGACACAGAAACAGACAAGACAGCTACAAACACAAAAAAAAAAAACAGACAGATAAAGACACAAAAAGACAGACAGACAGGTTGAAACAAGGAGACAGCCAGATAAAGACACACAGAGACAGACAGGCAGGTACTAAAACAAAGAGACAGACAGACAGTTTCAAACAAAATGAGACAGACAGCTACAAACACAAAGAGAGAGACAGACAGGTACAAACACAGACAGCCAGACAGATAAAGACACAAAGAGACAGACAGACAAGTAAAAACACAAAGAGACAGCCAGACAGATAAAGATACAAAAAAGCAGACAGATACAGTGAGACAGACAGATAGGTTCAAGCTAAATGAGACAGACACAAAGAGTTAAAGACTAAAGACACAAAGAGACAGACAGGTAAGTTAAAACGCAGAGACAGGCAGACAGACAGATAAAGACACAAAGTGACAGGCAGGTTCAAAACACAAACAGACATACAGACTGATAAAGACACAAAGAGAAGACAGACAGGTTAAAACAAAAGGAGAAAGACAGACGGTATAAAACAGAGACAGACAGTCTAAGACACAAAGAGACGACAGACAGCTACAAACACAAAGAAGCTGACAGACAGGTTAAAGCGATGGAGACAAATATAAATAGGTAGACATACAGACATATGTTTTTAGACAGACAGACAAAAAGTAATAAAGACAGACAGACAAATGGACAGGGATAAATGTAGGGAGAGCAGAGACTGAAGGAGACAGTTATTGTTGTTTTGCGCTGAACAGCTGACGCAGTTTCACATTTATTAAATTTTCAAATCTCTTTCAAGTTTACAAACAAAGAAAAGCAAAGCAAATAAATTTGGTTTATTATCATGGCACATTTGGTTTTTTGGCTTTGTGTCTGGGTTTTGGATCAGTTCTGCTTTTGTTTCCCCTCGGCTCTTTTTTACGTCATAACAAATCACACGCAGTTCCACACGCCTCTCATCCGGAGCGGGAAACACAATGGAATGCTAATTTGGAACACGTTCGGATCACGGCGCTTTTTGTGGATGCTCAGATTTTGACAAGCCATTTGTGTGTGTGTGTGGGGGGGTGTATTGGGAGTGAAAAGCAAGCTCACGTTCGTTGGCTCGTCGCTTATTTATTGAATAATTTTTGTGGAATATTTTTGCTGCTGAGAAAATATAAGTAAGGCCACATCAGTGTGTAGAAAGAGTAATTAGCGAGGAAAGAAAGCGTGAGAGCCTGAAGCTGAGAGAACGATGATGATTAGGAATTTATATCTTAATAAAGCCACACCCCCACAAGGGTTACAGTCAGGAAGACTTTACTCTTCACTTCTGCCCTAAATGGAATTTTTTACTCGTCTTTTTACTCGACTTTCTTCGCATATTCAAGTAATGTAAGGAAGCTGGAGTCAGAGTGCAGGGTCAACTGGATACAGTGCCCCTGGAGCACAGAGGGTTAAAGGCCTTGCTCAAGGGCCCAAGAGTAGCAGCTTGGCGATATTTGTGTTCAAAACACCAGCCGTCTTATCAATAACCCAGAGCCCTAACCACTGAGCTATCACTTCCCCAACTATTTCCTGTCTTCCCCAAACATCTTATAGGTGGTATAGGTGGTAGCTCAGTGGTTCAGGCTTTGGTTTACTGATCAGAAGGTCAGAGGTTTCAACCCTGGTATCGCCAAGCTAGCACTCTTGGGGCACTTGAGCAAGGCCCTCAACCCTCTGTGCTCCAAGGGTGTTGTATTATTGCTGACCTTGTTTTACCTAACATCACTAGGATATGTGAAAAAAGAATTTAATTGTGCTATAATGTATATGTGACAGTATATATTCTTTCTTTCTTTCTTTCTTTCTTTCTTTCTTTCTTTCTTTCTTTCTTTCTTTCTTTCTTTCTTTCTTTCTTACTTTCTTTCTTTCTAACTCCAATGTTACTAGTTTGGAAAATTTTTCCACTTTTTATTTGAATTGTTGTCTCGTGTCAGGACATCATCAGGATTATGGACAGGGAGTACATTTCCCTCAATCCACTGCACCAAGTTTGTTTTTGCAACTGATTTAGGTTTGCAAATGATTAGCAAATGTAACTAGATTCAGCGTTCACTGCACTTTCTCTCGCTGGTTGTCTCATGCTGTTTTGCTCGTGCCCAGATTTGTGTTTTCAAATTCATTGAATTTAATTGAATTCAGTTCAATTCAAGTTTATTTCTCTAGCACTTTTTATAATGGACATTTTCTTAAAGCAGCTTCAAAGAATGTAAGAATTATAAAACAAATTAAATTTCTATTTAAAATTATATGTATTTATCCCCGATGAGCAGCCTGGGCATGGAAAAACTTCCTGAGATGGTATGACAAAGAAACCTTGAGAGGAACTAGACTCAAAAGGGAAATCCATCCTCATTTGGGTGACACCAAATAAAAATGGGTTTATAAATCATGAAATCATCACAAACACCAGAGAGTGAGAAATATCCCGAGCACCAGAGTGTGTGATGATGAGTAATGTTCTTTTTTACAGTCAATTGAAGTTGTGGAACTACTGTAGGTACTTCATGCCAAAGCCTTAAAATGTTCAATGCTAAAGAAACAGCATATGTAACATATTTATGTTTCTCGTTATAGGTGCATGGTGGTTTAATCTTTAATCTTTTTGGTCTGAATTGTTCACTGATGTGTTAAGTGACTCCTTCTGCATTTATGTATGTTATGTTCATTAAATTAAGAGTAGTCATGGACGAGGATATAACTTTGTATGAAAGCAATTATGCTCTGTGTGCAGATATAAAACTACCCCAAAGCACTGCATTCTTTAAATTCAAAGCTTGTCTCAGCCCCCTTCTCCATTTGCTGAACCAGTAAGACCCACATTCGAACTGACGAAAGACTTGTTTGTTCCTTTCTTTTACAGCCTTTAATTATTTGTAAGTTTAGTTTGTTCAGAATCAGTACCACTTTTAACACAAGGTCTTATTCATTTACATTTATAGCATTTGGCAGGCGTTCTTATCTAGTTCTTATCTTACTTACATTTTTGTCATTTTATCAACTGAGAAGTTGAGGGTTAGGGGCCTTGCTCAAGGGCCTAGCAGTGGTAGGTTGGTGGTGCTGGGATTTTAACTTACCACCTTTCGATTACAAGTGAAACATCTTAACCACTGAGCTACCACTACCACTAAGATGTGTGGTCTTTCAATGGTTCTAACAAACCAATGACATGCTCCTTCACAGGCTTCAAAGCACCAATGGTGGAAAGAGTAATTAATATATATATATATATATATATATATATATATATATATATATATATATATATATATATATATATATATATATATATATATATATATATATACACATACAGTATATATATTACAAATTAAAATTGCAATAACAACAAAACCCTACTACAGTCCATGACTAAAGTCTAATTTGAGTTATGCACTTTCGCAGCAAAAATATAACACAATGTTATAGTGTAATTTATGATAATAAGAGAAATCGCAAATGCAGATTCAGAATTCAGACAGTGAGCATTGAACAACTTTCGACTGGATTGAATTTTAGCTGGGTCAGCATCACTGGTGTCAGTCTTGTCCGTCTCCATTTTTCAATTAGTGCAGTAGATTCCACGATGCAAGTTTTCCCCCTTGCATTATTATTATTTATAATTTTTTTTTTTTTACTCAGTTATTATTTAAAAGTAGAAGTATACAAAAACTACTCAATTACAACAAGAGTAAATTAATTCATTACTTTCCAACTATGCTAAACGATCACATGTTTTACATGAGCTGGATTAAAGGAATTAAATATACAATGCAGTGCGTGGATCGTTTGATTTAGTACACTTATTTCTTAGATTATGATAGTTTCATTGTTTTGAAGCAAGTGTGCACAAACATTTGCATTCTACTGGCTTGGTACTGTAACTAAGCACCATGTGTGTATTACATGTTATTTCACTGTCACAATAAATTATACACTATTTAGTGTAGTAGTGTGTGGTCTGGGACACTTTTTATTTCTAGACACATGATAGTTTTAATGAAGCAAGGGTGCACAAACTTGTGCATTATACTGTCTAGTTAGTTAATTAAAAGGAGTTGTATTATTAAGATTTTTTGCAGTTACTCTGTCATAATAAGTAAAGCACTATTTAGTGTAGTAGTGTGTCATCTGGGATCTTTTTTTATTTCCCAGACATGATGGTTTAATTTTTTTTCAAGCAACTGTGCAAAAACGTTTCTGCTGGCTATGTAAAAGTTAAACTATGTGTGTATCACAGTGCTGTAAATCCAGGCGACTGGAGTTGTGCTATTAAATTTTTTTTGCAGTTACTCTATCATTATTATTATTAATAGTGCATTATTTAGTGTTGTACTGTAGTATGTGGTTTGGGACGGAGCCCACGACTGGTGTAATGTGGGTGGAGAGAAAATGGAAATAAAGTCAACAACCATTTGGAAAAAATGATGTTGATACTGGTGTGTGTGTGTGTGTGTGTTTGTGTGTGTGTGTATGTGTGTATGTGTGTTCATAATTAATTTAGTTTCTTCACATTCAGAACCAATCGCCACACTTATGTCCTGTAACACCTATTGCATCTAACCAACCAATGACACACTCCTTCCCAGGCACTAACTCAGCCATGTGTTTTACATGAATCAGACTTAAATTAATAAGAAATCTGATCTGAATTAGTACATGGACATGAATGAGAGCGTTTTGTTTACACAGAGTTTTTGCTCACAAGCACAACACGGAAAAACATCTTTTTTCACAGGAACACTTTCATTTTTTGTCTAATTTTGTGGCTGAGTAACTACAAAAAGGGACAACTTTTTGTATAAAAAAAAAAGCATGCACGATTAAAAATATTTAATTAAAAAGTTTTAAAGGACAAAACTGTGCATATTTCCGAAACAAATACAGCCCAATGTAGAGGTGAGTAAATACACAGATGGTTAAATAAAGCTCTAGATGACTGAAATGGTGTTTATTTGGACTGAACTCATCGCTGTATCCCAAACACACAATGTTGTGCTGCGAATCTGTGCTGCGAGTAAATGTAAAAACCAAACGAGGATTTGGATGAAATTAAAGTCAACATCAGTTTTAAAGGTGACTTTCAGCTTGGAGCTTACACTCAGCTACTGTTGGCTAGATAAACATACACATGCAACACACACAGACACACTTCACTAGGGTCTATGCTGAGTGTATATTCTGTGATGTGATTGATGGCTAGGTCACTGTGTTTCTAAATAATTACACAACTTTGATGCAGGAAATTCTCTCGTGTTAAGGTTTGGAGATGGTTGCAAATGACTGACAGCTTAAAGTAAAGTCACTTCTGCTTAGCAACTTAGCGAGTGTGTATTATCATTGTGTGGCAGCAGTGTGTGGTTTAATACCACTTATACTGTCAGGGATCCACCTGCCACGCCCCCTTTGGTGGCTCTCTATGCCTGGAGCTCCAGGGAGAGCGGAGGCATAAGTGATGATGAGCTCCAGGTGTGCGTGGTTAAACCTGGAAATCTAGAGAGAGCGGAGGCATAGAGAGCCACCAAAGGGGGCGTGGCAGGTGGATCCCTGACATATACATTAGGAACATGAATGTAATATTACACACTATATTGGCAAAATTTTGCAGACACCAGATCATAAGTATGGTATGTGATTTGTATTCTTTTTTTGCTTTCATTATTCCCTTCAATCTTCTAGAAAAACCATTGTATCTTTGTGTCTTTTTTAATAAATCTTCGACATCAACATCCGATTTAAAAACGTTTTTAAAGATAAATAAAACCTGAAAAAGACCTGAAAAAGTTATAGGGAAAAAACAAACAATTGGTCATTAAATGACTAGAAGAATGTTTTTTAAACAGGTGAGTACAAATTTCACATTTATGGCTTCAAGCACTTATGTTCTATTAAGATGGAGAACAGGAGAAAAGATGTTAGTAGAGCTGTTAAAATTTAAACTAAAATTAAAATTCAGTGTTACATCTATTTTGTTTGGGAAAAATAAGTCTTCATACTAATAAATAACTTAGTTTGCTGCATAGAAATAAAATGAACATGCATGTGTCTCTTAAAAACCATAAAAGACTGCTATATTGCGACTTTGGGATAAACCCAGGCCATTCATATTGTATGAAATACTGTGTCGACTACTTCTGCTTCCTGGGAACCCCCTTATCTCTCAGGACCTTACTTGGAAGCTGAATCTTTAGCTCTCTGATTACAAATGCACACAAGAGGTTGTACTTGCTGGGACAACTGAAGAAGTTAAAACTACCGAAGTCAATGAAGGTGCACTTCTACACCTCATCATTGATCACATGTTACAGACAAAGGCAGACCATAGCATGTTGTCCACTCTGCTGAGAAGGTGATTGGCTGCAATCTTCCACCTTTACAGGACCTGTACTGTACTGTACACTTCCAGGACCCTGAAGGGATGACTCAGATTGTGGCTGACCCCTCTCACCCTGGACTTTTTGAGCCAGTCCCTTCTGGCAGGAGGCTGCGGTCAATCAGGACCAAAAACTCACACCAGAGAAACAGCTTCTTTCTATCCTATTTAATACCAAGGACCTGCTATTACACTTATCTGACTCCATACACACTAACATTTTATTGAACTAAACCCCACACTGCTCATTTCCCTTTGAGTCTTGGTTCCTCTCAAGGTTTATTTCTCATACCATCTAAGGGAGTTTTTCCTTGCCATAGTCACCCCAGGTTTCCTTATTGGCAATAAATACACATAGTTCACTTTTATTTAATTTTACATTCTGCAAAGCTGCTTTGAGAGAGTGTCCATTCGGAAAAGTGCGATAGGAACAAAGTGAATTGAACTGATTAAAAATTTCATATGAGTTACATTAACACAATTCAACATTGACTACCATATTGCAAACATGCACCTTGGATTATTTCTATATTAACTCATTTTTACATACCCTGCACAAATTGTAAAGTCTCCTTATTTATTACTTTATTTATTTTTCATTTTATTAGATTTTATTGTCTTTTTATAGCAGCATCACACCCTGACATATTCCTTTTACATGCAATACATGACACTTGGCAATAAAGGTGACTCTGGTTTTGATTTATTATCCTTACAATAGGAATAGATTCAAATATTGTATTTTAATAATACACACAATGTATCGCTATGTACAGTTTTGCTAACTTCCTTATAAATATTGCATTTATAAAGCAATATATGTGATATAAAGTGTATTACTTCTATTATTATCACTGACACCAATATCAATATTATACTGGATCATTTTGTCCACTTACAACACACTTTTTTTATTGCCCAGACATTATGGTTTCACTCTTTCGAAGAAAGGGTGTAGAAACTTTGGCATTCTGCTGGCTAGGTACCACAGTGCTGTAAATCCAGTCGACTAGAGTTGTGTTATTATAATTTTCCGCAGTTACGCTGTCATGATTAATAGTAGTGCACTATGTAGTGTAGTAGTGTGTGGTTTGGGACTTGGCCCATGACTGTAATGTGGGTGAAGTAAAAAAATTTGATAAAAATGGAAAAATAAAAACAAGAGCCGATTGGAATAGATGATGATGATGATGATGATGATGATGATGTTGATAGTGGTGTGTGTGTGTGTGTGTGTGTGTGTATGTGTGTGTGTGTGTGTGTGTGTGTGTGTGTGTGTGTGTGTGTGTGTGTGTGTGTGTCACTGGATTCTGGTCCTAAAGCACAATGTGGTTATTATCGTGGACTAAACAGCTTTCAGACGGAGGGGATTTAGCCGACAGGCTGATGATGAACAGCTCAGTATCAGATGATCGCACACACACACACACACACACACACACACACACACACACACACACACACACACACACACACACACACACACAGATGTGCTCCACATGCCCCTGACAGCTCTCTGTCTCACACACAAAGAAACGTCTGTAAAGTTAACAGAAAACATCGCTCATCGCTGCATGCCCTCATTTATAATATTTTTTATTTTACACAGAAAATATCTACAGACCATTCAGACGCAAAGGAATTTCTTTTCTTTTTCATTTTTTTTCTCAGTTTTTTCCCCTTTTTTTATTTGACCTTTTTTTTAGATTGATCAATCACTTTATCCACTTCTGAGTGAGACCAAGTTTTCATATTTTACCATCATATATTTTTTTCACCTTCTCTCTACTTCCGATTCCACTTTGTTACCATTCATTGTTTTAATTAAAATCTTGCTCATCCCTTGCTTTTCTTTCTATTTACCCATATATATATATATATATATATATATATATATATATATATATATATATATATATATATATATATATATATATATTAATTTTTTTTGTCTTTTTCTTTAACTATTGCTCTGCTTTTTTTCTTTTTCTTCTTTTCTATGCTTGTGTTTTTCTTCATTTATTCATTTCTTCTCTGGGTGTTTGTAAATTTTATGCTATTCATGTTTTTAGTTTCTATTGCTCTTGAATTCTTCTTTTTCTGTTATTTTTTCTTTTATTTTTTTTATTACTATGTTTTTTCATTTTGTATTTCTTTCACCTTTTCCCATTTCACCTTTAATTTCTTTTCTTTTTCTTTTTTTATATTTTCTATTGAACCATTCTCTATGTCAGGGTGCCAAGAAAAAAAAAACATGAAACTACATTTCCCAGCAGTACCAATGCTCACTCGCTCCTGTTTTTACTTTGACTACTATTTTAGTTCGGGTTTTTGTGTACCTCGTCCTCATGTTCCTGTCGATGTTGTGACGCTTCTGTCACAGCTTTGCCCATAGTCTTTATGTTGTGTTGTGTTGTGTTGTTTTGTTTTGTCTTCACCGTTTGTTGTTATTTTTACACTGTGCCCAATAAAAGCCTGCACTCGCATCTACAATCTATTAGTTCAACATTTACTTTATTTTCTGTCATTTCCCCCACTAAATATTTTTTCTCCTTTTTATTTCTCATCCCATTTACATTTACTGCATTGGGCAGATGCCCTTATCCAGAATGACTTATAACTGAGCAGTTGAGGGTTAAGGGCCTTGCTCAAAGGTCCCAGCAGTGACAGCTTGGTGAAGGAGCAGGGATTTAAACCCATGACCATCTGATCCAAAGTCCGTAACCACTGAGCTACCACCTCTCACATCTTGTATTTTCTCTCCTATCTTTACTTAATCTTTTAATACTCAAAGGTGGAAAGCTGTTTTTAGTAATTATGAATTGATTATGACCATAATTATAAATTGATTAGTGACCTTCTGATTCATTTTGCACACACTGTGTACAGAAATCTAATTGGCCTCAGCTTGTATGAGGGGCGGAGTCAGAATTAGAGGTAGGTGGGGTTGCAAGGATATGAAGTCATTATACAGGTGCATCTCAATAAATTTGAATATCAATAAAAAATGTATTTATTTTAGTAACTCAATACAAAAAGTAAAACTTGTATATTATATAGATTTATCAGACACATAGATTAACATATTTCAAGTGTTTATTTCTTTTAATTTTGATTAGTATGGCTTATAGCTAATGAAAACCCACAATTCAGTATCTCAGAAAATTAGAATATTGTGAGAAAGTTCAATATTGGAGACTCGTGCTGTCACACTCTAATCAGCTCATTAAATCCAAACACCTGCAAAGGTTTCCTGAGCCTTTAAATTGTGTCTCAGTCTGGTTCAGGCTACACAATCATGGGAAAGACTGCTGACTTGACAGTTGTCCAGAAGACGCTCATTGACACCCTGCACATGGAGGGTAAGACACAAAAGGTCATCGCTAAAGGAGCTGGCTGTACACAGAGTGCTGTTTCAAAGCACATTAATGGAAAGTTAAATGGAAGGAAAAAAGTGGTAGAAAAAGGTAAAACAAAGCCCATTCAAGAATTTGGGCAGATTCACAAAGAGTGGACTGCAGCTGGAGTCAGTGCTTCAAGAGCCAACAGGCACAGACGTATCCATGGGCTACAACTGACACCTTCTTGTGTTTAGCCACTCCTGAACCAGAGACAAGGTCAGAGGTGTCTTACCTGGGCAAAGGACAAAAAGTACTGGACTGTTGCTCAGTGATCAGAATCCAAGTTGCTTGAGGTCCAGTGTAATGTTTGTACAGTCAGTGGTGGTTTGGGGAGTCATGTCATATGCTGGTGTTGGTCTACTGTGTTTTATCAAGTCCAAGGTCAGCACAGCCGTCTACCAGAAAGTTTTATAGCACTTCATGCTTCCCTCTGCTGACCAGCTTTATGGAGATGCTGATTTCATTTTACAGCAGGATTTGGCACCTGCCCACACTGCCAAAAGCACCAAAAGTTGGTTAAATGACCATGGTGTTGGTGTGCTTGACTGGCCAGCAAACTCACCTGACCTAAACCCAATTGAGAATCTATGGCGTATTGTCAGGAGGAAAATGAGAAACAAGGAACCAAAAGATGCAAATGAGCTGAAGGCCATATACTTTACATATACAGTAAATGAAGATATTTTTCAGAAGGACAACAATTCACTGAGCTTTTGGATTTATTATTACACTGTCCCCTGTACTATAAATAATTTCAAATTATTCTTTTTTTTTTTTTTGTGGTGATTAATTTAAAATAGAGAGAGAGAGAGAGAGAGAGAGAGAGAGAGAGAGAGAGAGAGAGAGAGAGATATCGAAAAAGGCATAATACAAATCCATCAGTCAATTAAACCTGAATTTGTTTGCATAGTATAACACACACACACACACTGCGCAGCTTCGCAACACTAAACCGAGAATTAGCACAGAGAAAAAGCAAAAATGCAGATTATTAATTAACAGCAGAGAGAGAGAGAGAGAGAGAGAGAGAGAGAGAGAGAGAGAGAGAGAGAGAGAGAGAGAGAGAGAGTGAGGAAAGGATGCTGTGGAGGACAAAAGGGCAAGCTTGAAAAATGAAAAGCAAAAACTGTTTTGACTGAAAGAGAAACCGGGAAACGAGCTTACAGTTAATGAGTTTTACCAAAGACACAACTAATGTCCTTCAAGAAGCGAGAGAGAAAAAGAGAGATAGAGCGAGAGGAAAAGAGTGCCAGACAGAAACATAGACAGGCATACACAGTGAGACAGAAAGAGAGAGATGCATAGGAAAAAAAACTATAAGAGAGTAGAAAATAGAAAGTAAAATACGAACAGACAAACAGAGAGTGAGACAGGAACAGACAGTGAAAGAAAGAGTGAGAAAAACAGAAAGTGAGACAGAAGCAGACAGTGAGAGAAACAGAGAGTGAGACTGAAACTTACTGAGACAGTAAGAAAAAGAGACTGAGAGGAAAAGACAGTGAGACAGGAGCAGATGGTCAGACACAAACAGGAAATGAGACAGGAGCAAACAGTTTGAAAAAGAGAGTGAGAGATGGACAGACAGTAAGAGAAAAAGAAAGAAAGAAAAAGAGAGAGTGAGACAGGAACAGGGAGTGATACAGACAGGATAAAGATAAATGCAGTCTGTCACCATGAAGTTGAATAAAAGTTGAAAGAAGTGCTATTCTGTGCTCGGGCGTGTCTCACTGAGGATGTACTGCAGTATTAATCACAATAATGAACTTCTAATGAGAACATTTTAATTAGCCTGGGTTTAATGAGGGTCACATGACCGCTGAATGATTATCACTTTCCTAGTTCCCTTCCTGTTTCAAACTACACAATTCATTACTACAATTGTTAAAAAGATATGATACTAAAGATGAGTGTCTTTTAAACATCCTGGGGGGGAAATGGGTGTGGCCTAATAGTCTATAGGGCAGCCCTCTGTCCGAGACTCCGCCTGCGATGCCTCTGGTAGATTTCTGTGTTTGTTTTCTCGCTGCACAAAATGAAAAGACAAAATTAAAAAGATTTTATTTAAGGTTCATTTAGGGTTGGATTTTTCAGAAATATGAAGAGGGGGGAAATATCAATGCATTTTTAGTCTGCGAGGTCATGTGGCTTTATTGTCATTTAAGTCATATACAGCTGGTGCAGGACACTGTAAAATGAAAAAACCTTACTCTAAGACCAAGTTGCTACATAAAACTAGGGCTGCAACAACTAATCGATAAAATCGATAATAGTCAATAATGAAATTTGTTGTCAACAAATGCCGTTATTGATTAGTTTGGCTGCTCACGGATGAAGGGGAAACATCAGCACAATAAGCAAAAACTGTATATCATCATCATGTGAAAATAGTATAGTTTAATAAAGTGCTATTGTGTGAACTGCTCGTTTGTTACTTCGTGAAAGTCGCACTGGATCTGTTCCCTTTCAGGAACTCAAGCTGCTTTGGAACGCTTTGGGAGCGTGACTGCGTTGTCCATGCTCTAAGTAATAAATCCAATCAGTCAAAATTGAAGACAGGCTGTCACCGTCGGTGTGATGTCATGACCAGCCGGCTTTAGCTTCTGTTTGTTCAAGAAGTGCTCTGTGTGAAAATTTTATGTTTTGTCTCTGTTTTGTCAAAAGAATAAAGGCATCCAAATAAACCAAGCACACATTTTTGGCCGTGGGCTTCTCCCTATTCTTGTTTTATTACTGGAAGGGATACACACACAGCCTGTGTGTAGCTTGTTTTCGGCGGGAAAGCCGATAGGTGATCTTGAAAGAGACGACTGCCAGAACTGTGTTTCCATGTCTGTTTCGCTCCCCTTGGGCGCTCTTCGAGGAGGGTGCCCCCACTCCTTGTTGGTTCCGGTCCTGCTCTCGCTGAGACTCTGGAGGCTTACGCCCTACCCACCAAAGTACCGCACAAGGACAAGGTTGTGCTGCTGGACACCCCACTCTCTCCTTCGGGCCTGTTTGACGACGCCATTGATTCGGTAGTCGACAGGTTTCAGGAGTTCAAGTGACAATCGGCGGCATTCCACGGGGAGGTCCTATGCCGTGACATGGCATCTGTTCACTGCATGGTGCTCTCAGCACCAGTTGGACACAGTCCACTGCCCAGTTGGTTTAGTGCTGGAGTTTCTGCAGAAGCAGTTAGCAAAAGGGTTGGCTCTGTCCACTATTAAAGTCTATGCATCTGCTGTTTCGGAGTATCATGTCCCGGTGTCCGGGCATTCGCTTGGAAGAGACCCACTCCTGATGCATTTTCTAAATGGGACCCGGAAGCTGAGGCCCCCGGTGCGTCCTAGAGTTCCTGGTTGGACCCTGGCCATAGCGTTGGAGGCTCTGTCCGAGGCCCCTTTGAGCCTTTGGCCGAGACTTCGTGGAGGCACTTGTCCATCAAGACTGCTTTCTTGCTGGCCATCTGCTCTCTGAGGAGAGTAGGTGATTTGCAGGCACTTTCTGTGGCCCCCTCTTTCCTGGAGTTTACTCCAGGCATGACTAGTGCCTTCCTGCATCCTAGAGCGGGTTACATCCGCAAGGTGCCCTCGGTCGTTCTACGACCTGTCACGCTCCAGGCATTCAACCCTTCTCCATTCCTGACCCCAGACCAGGAGACATTCAACCGGCTGTGCCCGGTCCGAGCGCTGGACTGTTGTTCCAACTGTCTCTGGAGAAAGTCGAAACAACTGTTTATCTGCTATGGCCCTCCGAGGAGAGACCACCCTGCTCATAAGCAGACGCTCAGCAGGTGGATTATTGACGCTATTGCGTCTTCTTACAGGTCCTCTGGTCTCCTAGCTCCATTCGAGGTCAGAGCTCACTCGACCCGGAGTGTGGCAGCCTCCAAGGCTTGGTCCTCTGGGGTGTCCCTTCAAGACCTCTGTAATGCTGCTCACCTTCGCCAGGTTTTACAACCTTGACCTCTGTGCCACTCCTGGCACCTCTGTCCTTTAACCGAGCTGTGCTCAATAACACTAGTCAGGGACTGGTTGGTGTGGTGTGCGTTCCGACAACTTGAGTTCCTGAAAGGAAACATTTTGGGATGCGTATGTAACTCTAGTTACCTGAGGGAAGGAGACGCTGCGTTACAAAAACCGAAGCCAGCTTCTCTCCATGTGCGCTTTATACTTCCTAGTCGTGACGTCACCCCACCAGAGACAGCCTGTCTTTAATTTTGACTGATTAGACTCATTACTTAGAGCATTGACAATGCAGTCGCGTTTCCAAAGTGTTCCGACGCAGCGTCTCGTTCCCTTAGGGAACTAGGGTTACATACGTAACCTAGAGACATTCTCTCGTGACTCGTGAGCATCAGGTTGCGCCATCAGAGCGCTCACGACATAGAGATGGATTCAATTAAAACAGTGCAAATGAACACTTAATCTTAAAGCAGCAAATATCAGCAGCAGTAAATGACATTTTTAGCCACTGTTGTGCTTTTTAGTTAATGCTTATGCATTTGCACACCAATTATTATTTTTTTTCCTTTTTTTAATCAGGCCTGTTAGCTCGCTGTGTTTCTCTGTTCAAGTTCCTTTATATAGCATCTGTTTTCAAACATGATGTACTGCGGCTTTACTACCCTCAAATGCTTGTTTTCAAAGTTTGTATATTTAATTTATTCATCTATCATTTCATTATTATACAAAATTAAATTAATTAATTAATTAATAAATCTAGTTGCTTAAATCTTTTCAACTAAACAAAATGTCAGTGTATTTTTTAAAGCATGGTTGTCAAATCTACAATTATCATTAAAAACAATACAGTTGTTGATTTACACAATTTACTCAAATGATTTTTTTGCAGAAACTAGCATTAGTGAATTTGTTCAAGGGAGATATCCCCCATGCACTCCTCAACAAGCAGCCACTATAAGCTTAAAAATGTCGAAATTAAGATGGTTAAATTCAATATGTGGCTTTTGCATTATTTAAAGTACACTTTTATACATACTCTAAATTAGGGTTCTATATAGGTAAAAACAGATTTTTTTTTTTATCCGATTAATGGAGAATAAACTATCGGCCGAATAATCGAGAACAAACAATCTTCCAATTAATCAATAATCATTAGTTGCACCACTACATAAAACAGCTACAGACACAACTAAAGATACAGAGACTTACACACAGGACTACATAAATTGCATGTATGCAAACAGTGTAAGACTGTACAATAATGATAAAAAAAAAAAAAAACTCCAGAAGAATAGGCACAGTGAGGGACAGAGAGCTCTGTTTATATTGAATAAAGATTTTCACTGTGCTGTGCTGTGTGTGTGTGTGTGTGTGTGTGTGTGTGTGTGTGTGTGTGTGTGTGTGTGTGTGTGTGTATTCATGTGCACAGTTTATCAGAGGTAAAACTCAGTAGCATATGATCTTATTTACATCTTTTGATGATCTCGTTCTGTTTCCTGCGTAAACTCAGTGCTGAACTCTGAGTGGTGAAGTGAAATACTTTTAATTGACTTGTTTGCAATAATTTAATCAGACAATGTATGTATGTATTTATTTATTTATTTTTTTCTGAGCTGTAGTGTTGCAAGGGTAATTAAGATTTGGAGACAAATCTCAATCAGAAAGTCCTAGTTACAGTGAAGAAAAAAATCTTACACTATGATGCGCCTCCAACTTTGCAGGGGTGTCCAATCTTTTCCACAAAGACCCGATGTGCCCCCAAATTATCTAATTATATCTAATAAGATTTGGCCCTCGATTGGAGTGAAATCCTGCACCCACACTGTCCTTTTGTGGAAAGGATTGGACACCCCTCATTTAGAGGATCCTGGATATGGAAAAGTCAGGCATCCCAATACATTTATTTATATAGCATAGGACAATAAACAGTTGAATCTCGAATCTTGGACCTAAGTGTGTGTGATGTTTGAGCTCCTTCACCTGCATGAAGAGTCTCAGTAAAAAGGAGAACACTTCATGGTTTTGTTCATCCTCACTAAGCACTGAGTGCATGCAAAACATCTCATAAACACTCACACACCTGGATAAGCCTTTTTTTAAAGACAGAGGTGATTTTTGGACGCCTTCGGATTTTCTCGTGTCAACTTTCTCACTTTATTTCTCATGTGTTATTACCTTGGCTTTGTCTCATCCAGATTTCTAACTGTTCAACTATGGAATAAATTAGGATTTTTTTTTTTTTCTCAGAACGGCAGCGGAGTGATGCCTGATGTGAAATGCCTTCATCCTGCCAGCTGAGCTTCAGCCAGAGAACTGCTAAACATAACTGGACCTGAACACACTCTTTAATGCACACAGTGAGTGAAGAGGTGTGTGTGTTCCTGTTACAGACTGAGAGGATGAGTGGAGTGTGTGGAGATGAAGAGAAAAATGGATGAGCAAGATAGTCTTTAATGAAACCCAGGTTAGTAAGACATGATTGCATGTTCCAGTTGGTTCAATTAAAAAATAGATATATAGTTATAGTTTTATATAATTATCTTTTTTTTATAATGATTAGTTAATTTATCTGTAAATTCATTTTAATTGTAATTCAATTTATTTATTAATTAATTATGCATTCAGAGAAAAACAAAACCTAAGCACATTATTTATGCAAATCAGTTACAGACGGGATACTCCAAGCCATTTTGTGTGTGTGTGTGTGTGTGTGTGTGTGTGTGTGTGTGTGTGTGTGTGTGTGTGTGTGTGTGTGTGCATGTGTGCTGAGCCTCTGGCTAGCAGGATACAAGAATTCCTCTTATTAATAGCATCCTTACTTTGTAGGAGCAGCGGGAACTAATAACAGTTACGGAAAAAAGACAGAGAAAAAGGATTTGGGTCTGTTTGTTCACATTTCAACAACTTTTAAAACTGAATGGAAAGGTTACAAATCTTTTATGACAAAGGAAAACACTATTATTTAAATATGTTCAAACCTAATATATATATATATATATATATATATATATATATATATATATATATATATATATATATATATATATATATATATATTAATTAGTATATCACTGACAAAGGTCAGAGGAATCGTTTAAAGTTTGATTGTTTGACATTCTGAAATCATGGCTCTCTAACCCACATGAATATAGAAAATTAAGTTACTTTGCTACTTGCTAGTGTGAACAGATGTATAGCTAGCATGTACTTATTTAGCTGTTGCCTAGCAACCATGCTCTGATTAGTTTAACCACTTTAGTATTGTGTGTCTGTGTGTGTTTTTGACTTCTCATGAAATCACAAGTTACAGTTCCTCCAACTCAGTTACAAACTACTTTCAGAGATCTTTGACAGTCTGATTTGTTGATTTTGATCATGGCTGTGGTGTAAAAATGATAAACATTTAAAATATTAACAATGTGGCAGTGATGCTTTGGTTCAAAACAATAGAGTGTTCTTTAGCTGCAGCTTCTAAAATCCTTCGTCCCTGTGGAGCTTGTTAGTCCTGCGTTTATGTGTGTGTGTTAAAAAGGAAGAGACAGAAAGAGAGAGAGAGAGAGAGAGAGAGAGAGAGAGAGAGAAAGAGATATTCACGTCATCAGCTTAGGCTGTAGATACACATGTGCGCGCGCACACGCACACACACGCACACATCCATCATACACACATTAGTAAAGACTATTAGAGTAAATTCGCTATGTGTGTTTCTTGAACCAACTGTATGAACATCGTTGTGTGTGTGTGTGTGTGTGTGTGTGTGTGTGTGTGTGTGTGTGTGTGTGTGTGCGTGTGTGTGTGTGTGTGTGTGTTCTGTTTTAAATCCCTGCTGTGTGTGATGGTGCACAAATGTAATTATGGAAAAAGGAAAATACATGAAGCTCTCACTCCTCAAACCACAAAGCTCTCTGTGGGCTCATTTAAAGCAAAACACACACACACACACACACACACACACACACACACACACACACACACACACACACACACACACAACACACTGAGACTTTGAGACTGTGTTTGTTTTTCCCAGTCGATGCTCTTCCTTGTAAGAGTATTTGAAATCATTGTGTCTCTGTTCTAATGTTCTCGTTAGAAGAGTGTAATAAGTGTGAGATTAATGAGATTTAATGATTAATGAATTAATTCAGCTTTCATTTGGAGTTGGAAATGGTTTCAATTGACTCCGCCCCCTTTTTAAAACCACTTTTTGTGGCACAGTAGGACTATTATATTATTATTATTATTATTATTATTATTATTATTATTATTATTATTATTATTAATAATAATTTTTTTATTTTTATTTTTATTTTTTTTTATTTTGGCTGCTCCAATTAGGGGTCACCACGGTGGATCATTCATCTCCAAATCACTCTGTCCTCTACATCTGCCTCTTTTAAATCAACCACCTGCATGTCTTCCATCACCACATCCATAAACCTCCTCCTTGGCCTTTTCCTCCTGACTGGTGACTCCATCCTTAGCATTCTTTTTCTGAAACACCCCATATCCCTCCTCTGCACATGACCAACCCATCTCAATCTAACCTCTTTTGGCTTGTCTCTAAATCTCTACCTGCTCTACCTGCGTGATCCCACTATCTTTTTTTTATATTATTAATTAATTAATTAATTAATTAATTAATTAATTAATTAATTAATTAATTAATTAATTAATTTTTTACTAACATTTGTGAAATGTAACTTATTTTCTAATAAAATTAAGCTTAGATTCTGCATTGTATGTTGTAAAGCTTCACTAAGCAATACAACATGTATACAGTATTGCACAACATCTTTATGTGGACGTGAGGAAATGTGGTAAAGTAAGTATAATATATTGTTTATTTATCAATTCTTGCTTTAACGTTCTTTGTACACATGCAAAAATACGTTTTGTTTGTTGATTTTGTAGGGTCAGGTGTATGCTTCATCCATTCTAAAAAGCAGATGTTAATAATCATCACTTTCATATATCAGTATCTTACAAAAGTGAGTACACCCATCACATTTCAGCAACAATTTTAGCAAATCTTTTCAAAGGACAATACTATAGAAATTAAACTTGGAAATATTTTGCAGAAGTCAATGTGCAGCTTGTACAGCAGTATAGATTTACTGTACTCTGAAAATAACTCAACATACAGCCATTATTAACAAAATAGTTGCTAACAAAAATGAGTACAACGTAAGTGAACATGTCAAAACTGTGTTCAAAGTGTCAGTATATTGTGTGAGCATCATTGTTATCTTGCACTGCCTTTATCCTCCTGGCCATGGAATTCACCAGAGCTGCACAGGTTGTTGCTGGGATCCTCATTCACTTCTCCATAATGACATCATGAAGCTGCTGGATCTTAGACACATGGCAATTCCCCACCTTCCGCTTAAGGATTCCACACAGGTGCTCAATAGGGTTCTGGAGACATACTTGGCCAATCCATCACCTTCACCATTAACAAGGCATCTTGGCGGTATGTTTGAGTCGTTATTATGTTGGAAAATTGCCATTCACCCAAGTTTCTGAAGGGAGGGCATCATGTTCTGCTTCAGAATGTCACAGTACATGTTGAAATCCATGTTTCCCTCAATGAACCGCAGCTCCCCCAGTAACAGCAGCACTCATGCAGCCCTAGAACATGATGCTACCACCACCATGCTTGACTGTAGGCAAGACACAATTTTCTTGGTATTCCTTACCAGGGCGTCGCCACACATGCTGGACACCATTTGAGCCAAACAAGTTTATCTTAGTCTCATCAGGCCACAGGACATGGTTCTAGTAGTTCATGCTCTTGGACAAGTTATCTTCAGCAAACTGTTATCTGGCTTTTTGTGAGCCAGCTTCAGAAGAGGCTTCATTCTGGGACAAAGTCCATGCAAACCGACTTGTTGCAGTGTGTGGCGTATGTTCTGAGCACTAACAAGTGAACCTTCCACTTCTGCAACCTCTAAAGCAAAGCTGGCAGCACTCGTGTGTCTGTTTTTGAAGCAGCTTCTGCACTTGTCGCACAGCAAAAGGACTTAACTTCTTTTATTGATGCTCGTGAGGCCTGTTCGAACCTATCTTGGAAAACCTCTGTATGACCCTAGCTACTGTACTGTAACTCAGTTTCAGGGTTTTACTGATCTTCTTATAGACTAGGCCATCTTTGTGGAGAGAACAATTCTAATACCCAAATGCTCAGAGGGTCTTTGCATAAGGTGTCATGTTGTACATCCAGTGGTCATTATGAGAGAATTGTATTTAAAGTAACAAAGTAAAAAAAAAAAAAAACTGCGCTAATACAAGATACAAAAATTTGTATGGTCTTGTCAAGTTGACAAAAACATGAACATGAATAGGACATGTGGCTTTAAATGTTAAAACAACATTCAGCTGCTCTCACTTTTGTTGCCAGTTACGTTATTTTTGAAGGACAGTAAATCTAAACTGCTATACAAGCTGCACACTGACTACTCTGAAATGATCAATTTCCAGTTTAATAGTATTGTCTATTGAGAAGATATACTAAAATGGTTGCTGAAATGTAAAGGTATACTCACTTTTGTGAGATATTTTAGGTTGAAGTCATTAACTGAAAAAGAAACAGCTGTGTAGGAGCTTAAGCCTGGGTAAGGAACAGCCAAACTCTTCTACGTACTAAGGTGAGATTTTGGAAGACAGTATTATGTCAGAGGTCATACACCATGGTAAGAATAAGCACAGCAACAAGACACAAGAAAGTTATACTACATAAGCAAAGTCTCCCCAAATCAAATCAGACTGGGGTTTCAAAATGTGCTCTTCAAGCTATTTTAAAGAAGTACAAAGAAATGGGCAATGTTGAGGACCGTATATGCAGTGGTCTGAATAGTATACTTGATGTAGCGGATGAAAAACACATAATGCTTACCTCCCTACAGTATTGGAAGATGTCCAGGAGTGATATCAGCAGAGACCCAGGTACATCCATTTACTATACGGAGAAGTCTGACTAGAAGTGAACTTTATGGAAGAATTGCGACCAAAAAGCCACAACTTTGATGTGACAAGGCTAAGCGACTCAACTATGCATGGAAACATAGGATCTAGGGTGCACAACAATGGCAGCAGGTGCTCTGGTTCGATGATTCAAATTCTAAAATATTGTGGCTGTGGCAAAAAAAAAAAAAAAAAGGTATTTACTGAAGGACTGGAAAGGGATACAACAATGAATGTCTGTAGGCAACAGTGAAGCATGGTGGAGATTTCCTGCAAGTATGAGGCTGCATTTCTGCAAATGAAGTTGGAAATTTGGTCAAGATTCATGGTGTTTTCAATGCTCGGAACTACAGGCAGATTCTTGTCCACCATGCAGTACCATCAGGGAGCATCTGATTGGCCCCAAATTTATTCTGCACAAGGACAACAACCCCAAACATACAGCCAATGTCATTTAAAACTATTTTCACCATAGAGAAGAACAAAGTTTTCTGGAATTAATAGTTTTGGCCCCCACACAGACCTGATCTCAACATCGCTGAGTCTGTCTGGGATTACTTGAAGAGACAGAAGGATTTGATGCAGCCTACATCCACAGAATATCTGTGGTTAGTTCTCCAAGATGTTTTGAACAACCTACCTGCTGAGTTCCTTTAAAAACTGTGTGTACCTAGAATACTAATGCTGTTTTGTAGGTAAAGGATGGTCACACCAAATATTGATTTAATTTGAATTTCTCTTCTATTCATTTACTTTCTATTTTGTTGATAGAAATAAACTATTATGCTTCTATTTTTGAAAGCATTCTTACTTCAGAGCATTTATTCTACCCTAAGAATTTTGCATGGTACTGTAGTTCGACAGAATACAAAGTAACATAGGCAACTTTACACTCTATGACTTATGATTGTAGAGATAAACTACATTACCCATCAGCCTCTGCATTTCACATTATTTTGTTTTGTCATAAAAACTCTTGTTCCTTTTTGCCTTTTATTAGTACATGCATTTAAGTCTCACTTTTGCACCATAGAGTTTGCTCATAAAAGAAAGAAAAAGACATGCAAAAGCTGAAAAAAGAAAGGCATGTAAAAGTTGAAAACAAAAAGAAAAATAGATGTAAAGGCTGAAGAAAGAAAGAAAAAAGAAAGAAAAAAAAGGTAAATGGTTGAAAAAAGAAAGACATGTAAACACTGAAAATGAAAGAAAGAAAAAGAACTGTTAAAAATTACTGTTGAAAGAAAGAAAGAAAGAAAGAAAGAAAGAAAGAAAGAAAGAAAGAAAGAAAGAAAGAAAGAAAGAAAGAAAGAAAGAAAGGTTAATGGTTAAAAAAAGAAAAACATGTAAACATTGAAAATGAAAGAAAGAAACAAAAAAAACAAAACTGTTAAAAATTACTTGTTAAAGAGAAAGAAAGAAAGAAAGAAAGAAAGAAAGAAAGAAAGAAAGAAAGAAAGAAAGAAAGAAAGAAAGAAAGAGCAAATACGTCAAGTGACTCATTTTGCTTGACTTTTCACCAGTGCAGTTTGTTTTGATAACAGCACTGACTCTAGTTAACAGCAGTAAATAAACAGTTCAAATTTTTCCAGCACATTTTTCCTACTCACCAGTTTGTAAAATAATTTTACACAAAAATTTTCCTCCCATTTTTTTGTATTTTTGCACACTGAAGTGTTTTTTTTTTTATACCTGGTAAATGAACGCAGTGTGTTTTGCAGTGATTATGAGATGAACATGTTCTGTGTGTCAGGCTGCACCAACATCAACCTTCAAATGGTCCTGAATGTGGAACTGCACAGGCTCCAGGTGTCTCATCCTAAATCGTGTGCTCTTGTACACTTTTTCAGAGACCTTTTTCTTGATAAAACCGTAACCGTATCCGAACATCTCCATGGAAGTGTAACGTTTGGGATGCAGCTTGTGATTTGTAGCTTTTGTGCCATTTCTTGAGCTCACTAACGAGTCGTAAATTCTAGCGTTTGGTTCTTTTTTTTGGCCTGAAGCTTCTATAAAAAAAATGTCCTGCGACAAAGGTTAACTCCAATTGGAGCTCAACTCATATAGCGTGAACTTGGCTTAACAATGGCGGAGTGTGAGTCCTAACCAGTCCCAGATGGAGGGAGCGAGGGAGGAGTAAGTGAGCCAGAGAAGGAAGGATGAGCTCATTTTTTATCCTCGGTGCTGATAAATAAGGAACACATGCTGAAAATCCTTTTGATTTTCCCCTCCCTTAAATCCGCGGGCCTCGTAAATCAGCAAAGGTCTCGATTCTGAATCTGGGATGAAGGAAGAGAGGGAGAGGAGGAGGGTAAGATGGATAGACAGATTACCTGATGGATGAGAAAACAGCATCATGTGTGCTGTACATGTTCACCGGGTTCCCTAAAGAAAGCTTGTGCAATTGCTCTTGTTTGGCTCTGGGGAGAAACCAGGAGGTGGCCAAGTTTTCCTGATGAGAGGTGAGAAGGTATGGATATGGACACACACAAACACACACATACATACACACACACACATCAGTCCTCTGCATTAGTGGAACAGATCCATGCAGTGAGTTTGATTTAGGATGTGGGCCATGAACTTTCCCAAGCTCTTTCTGAAAAAAAGAAGAAAAAAAAAAAAGAAAGCGTGATTACATCCAGGAGAGAGTAAACGAGTGTAATCTCCTCTTCCACTCAGATTAGTTTGGTTTTTCGGGTTCGGGATTAGCTGCAGGATTTGTCTAAACCTCAGAAAACTTTCACCTGCTGGTGCACACATCCTGCCTCCCTTCCTGCCTCCATTCCTCCAACAGCAGCTCATTTGTTTGTTGTTGTTTCATTTGTTTTTCCACAGCGTCGATATGAAACTCAATCTGCCGCTCCTGATCTTTCCAGCAGCTCCCTGAACTTTACCGAGCATCATCCTCAGATCTTATCAAGGAACAATCTGTTATTATGTAGTGACACCGATCCAGTGTAAAGATATGTAAGAAATCCATATAGCTGAGAGAAAAATCCATCTGTGTCTGTTGCGATGTTTATCAGGAATAAGGACTGAATTGCAAAAACACATGGTAGTCAAGATGAAAGATGTTTCGTCAGTGACGAACGAAAGCAAAAGCATGAATACAAACTCATTGCATTTTGTCCTTACAAATCTAAGAATAACATGCAGGAGAAGAACTGAAAGCAGACTGAATTACACAATGTGGACTAAATGTATTTGGGTACCTGCAGTCATATGTGGTTCACAATTGTATAGGACGTCTTTGTGACCTGCTGTAGAGCTCTGCCCTCAACCCTATTGAACACCTTTGGGATGTAATGGGATGCTGACTGAACCCCAGGGATCCTCACATTTACGTTTACATTTGTCATTGATACAACTCAAATTCCAAAATAGTTGGGACACTGTGAAGAAAGTAAACAAAAGCAGCCAAAAGGAACAAATACAGTAATTTTGAATTTGATGGCTGCAACATCTCAAAGTCGGAACAGGGCAACAAAAGTCTGGAACAAATAAATCTTATTCAAATTAAACAGTTGAAGAAAATAGTGTAATATTATATAAATAGAGTATCTCAGAGAGGCAGTGTAAAATAATATAAATAATATGTAATATAATATAAATAGTGTATCTTAAAAAGGCAGTCTATCAGAATTAAGGATGGACAGAAGTTCACCAATCTGTGAAGGACTCTGTCTACAAATTGTGGAACAACTTCAGATTACTGTTCCTCAACATATAATTGCAAAACAGCTGAATATCTTATCATGTACAGTACATAATATCATCAAAAGTCTCAAAGAATCTGGAGAAATCTCTGTATACAAGGGACAAGGGTGAAAATCGATATTGGATGCCTGTGATCTTCGGGCCCTCAGATGGCAATGCATTTAAAACAGTCATGATTCTGCAATGGACATCACTGTATGGGCTTATTAACACCTCCAGAAATCATTGTCTGTGAATACAGTTTGAAATGTCATCCACAAATCAAAGTTAAAACTCTATCATGCAAAGAAGAAGGCATGCGTGAACATGATCCACAAATACCACCATCCACTTTTTCATTTTGCCTCAGTACATTTTAAATGAGTTTTGACCCAAATAGAATGGCAGCGTTTCTTTCCCATGCTCAAGGGCCCAGCAGTGGCAGGTTGATGGTGCTGGGATTCACAACCTTCTGATTAGAGGTCCACAACACTTTGCGTACTGAGCTTCTACTACCCTCCATCATCCACTTCACCATAAATCACTACCTGACTAACGGCCTTGTGGCACACTAAAAGATTTTAGTGGAACATCTTCCCAGATGAGTGGAGGTCATTCTAACAACAAATGGGGTCTAAATGTGGAATGGTCTTTTAGTCTTCATATGGTGTATAAAAAAGACATAGATAAAGTTCCCATTGATCGGTACTTTCACTGCTGATACACAAGTCAATTCAAAGGCTAACATTTCTATACTGTTACTAAAGAAGAAATGTTAGGGATTTGAACACACAGCGTTCCAATCCAAAGCCCAACATCTTAGCCACTCATGTATGCAGCTCAGTGTGCCATTCTCTTGCACATCATATCAAAGAAAGAGTTTATTTTATAGACACACACTGAAAGAACTCTTTTTTCTCCACACACACACTCACCAAAACTGTAGGGTTACACTTTTGGGCTCTCCACAGCTTCTCATTTCACACAATTCACATCTTCACTTCGAAGAAGGTAGGATGTTTTTTTTATTTTTTTATTCTAGTGCAAAAGAAACAATGTACAATGTATTGGAGTAAAAGTTTCCCTGAAATAATAATCTAAGAAAGTACACATGCTTAAAAAGAAATGCCCTTTAAATTCAGTAATGAAGCAAAAGTACTTTGTTACTGTCCACCACCGGCTCTCTGATGTTCCCAAGATTTTGTAAGTGTATTTCACAAACATCACTTTCACATATGTGCTGTTAATACATGATGCGTTTAATCTGTTTGGCCTAAATCAGGACAACAGGAAGACTGTAAAAGATATAAAAGCTGGGAAGATATCTTCTTCCAAACATTTTTTTTATCTTTGGCAGTTTCCTGAGTCAATGCTCAGAAGAAGAGAAGTTAGGAATGTAACTGGAACCAAAATAAATATTTTACGTAAAAATCAGCCAAATAAGTAACGTGTAAAGTAGCAGTAAAATAGCAGTGGTTGCTCAGCAGAGCGTGTGTGAGCGAGCAGGTGAGCTAAACACTGCCACTCAAACCCATTCTCTTGTGTGTGTGTGTGTGTGTGTGTGTGTGTGTGTGTGTGTGTGTGTGTGTGTGTGTGTGTGTTGTGTGTGTGTGTGTGTGTGTGAGTGTGAGTGTGTGTGTGTGAGTGTGTGAGTGATGTATTGTTGCTCTGCATGTTTCAGAGAATAAACCTCAGATGTGTATCACTCCTCTGTCTCCAAAGGACTGGACGAGTTGTTACAGGTCCAGCCGAGAATCTCAACTCACTCCACTCAAAACACTTCACACAGGATTTCCCCAAAAATGTGCTGAAAATAAAAAAAATAACGAACACTTGTGGATTGTTCGAGCTCTCTTTCTTTTTTTTTTCATTTATGTTGACTAGAGTCAGTGATGTCACCACTTACGTCGAAAAACGTTTTATCGAAATCATTCACTGTCACATTAAACATGTGAGACTTATCAACACACATTTTCAACACACTCTTTCCTTTCTGCTTTTATCTATTCCTTTTTTATAGCTTTGGCATTGTATGTCTTTTTTATTTTCAACTTTCTAATTTCTGCTAATTTATTTCTTAAACATTTCTTTCTTTTCAGTTTTATTAATTTCTTTTTTGTATTGATTTATTAGTTAGTTAGTTTGTTTCTAAGCTCCAGTGAAGGAGTAAAGAAATACACTTCACACTGCAAACATCTTAGCTCACTCACACTTCAACTAGATTTAACAAACAGACCAAACAAATCTCACCTTTTTCTTTTTGTTCTTTGCCGTCGCTTTCATTTATTTTCTTCTTCCTCGTCCCATCTCCTTTATATTTCCATATGTTTTTATTTAACTGTGCTCAACATCTCCCATTGTGAGGACTTCTGTTTCCCCAGCCTGTCTTTACTGTGCACCCAGTCATCAGTCATATAGTGTGTGTGTGTGTGTGTGTGTGTGTGTGTGTGTGTGTGTGTGTGTGTGTGTGTGTGTGTGTGTGTGTGTGTGTGTGTGTGTTTGAGCCAAACCAGTTCCGTGGCATTAAAAAATAAGTCACAACTAAGAAATAAAATAATCAAAACGCACACACACACACACACACACACACACACACACACACACACACACACACACTGGTTATGGGGGGGGGGACATATGAGAGAACGCTTAATATTAATTAATTTATATTCTCTTTTTCCAAATTTCAGAAAAGTAAAAAAAAAAAAAAGAAAAAAGAAATTTTGTAGTAATACACTATCGCCATCTAGTGGTTGTATTTTTTTATTTGACCAATCAGGACACATCATTTAATCATGTGACTATTTTTATGCAAAAATGTTTAAAAATCCCATCTTTATAAAGTTAAGAAAAAAATGTCTAAAAAGATTTTTTACCACTGAAACAAAAACTAAAATGAATAAATACTACTAATACTACTACTGATAATAATAATAGATGTTCCCCACCTTACGAATGAGTTACGTTCCGAACGATCGTTCATACCATGAATTTGTTCGTAAGTTGTTACTGTGTTCGTTATTGACTACGCATATCTCCTAATGATGTAAGAGCTATAAACACGATCAAATAAACAATAAAATATACTAAAAAAATCGAAATACTTGAAATTCTGTAAAGAATATTTAGTATTAAGTAATAAAAAAATTTAAATCACTTAAAAAAATTAATTCCAGTTTAAGATAAGATAAACAGATAAGATAAACCTTTATTCATCCCACAGTGGGGAAATTTCTTTAGAAATGTCTTAGTGTATGTTTGAAAAATTGTGCAATGTACAACCATTTATATGTTGACAAACATGATGTCTTCCCCTAGTGGCCGATTTTGCTCAAAATTTTTTCAGACATGTAGGGGCATGATTTGAACATGTCCGAGTTACGTTTTGATCGGCCTCCGATAACTTTGTCTAACAGTTGCGATAACGTCATTGTCGATAATGTCATTGGCGGATAACGGCCTGTTTTTTGAGATACGCAAATGTCCCTTCTGGAACATTGGGCAGAGACATGAAATCCCAAGTTTCAGGTCAATCGGACAAAGTTTGCAAAGTTATAGCACTTTTTAATTTTTTTCCTTGTTTAGTGCCACCAAGTGGCAAAGTTATACATTTTATTCTCTTCTGACCAAAGATCGAGCACTTAGACACATATACCAAGATTTTTGAAGATATCTTATTTCATTTATGAGTTATTGCTATTTTGCCAGTCACGCCTACTTTGAACATTTTGGTGACCTTTGAATACTGAAGAAATTGCAAACATTTTTTGATAATTATTGATAGGCACTGTCCAGGTTTCAGCGTTTCAGGTAATAATTACACAGTAATGTTGCTAGTGATGTATCTGGTAATTAAGGGAATAAAGTTGCTAGTACTTAATTACTAATTTATCTAAAATCTTTGCCGATATTACAAGGTAAATATGGTATTAGCTAGTAATTTACTAGAAAATAAGCTAATTATAAGGTAAAACTTTAGTTTTTGAATAAACAAGCAAATAAGCTAATAGTGTGGATAGAAATATGGTACTAATTCTGTTAGTAATTATAGCAATATACTGTAATATTATTCTTCTAAGTTATTTAGTTTGTCATTTTGATAATAATTAGAACAGTAATGCTGCCACTAATTTAGTTAGCAGGTAGGAATGCTGCTAGCGTTCCGTGTCGAAATTAGGCAGCATTGTTATTAGTAATGTGTTCAGCAATTACAGTAATTAGGTTTCTAGTCATTAACTATTAATTTGGCTAGTGTCTTAGCTAGTAATGTAAGGTAAATGTGGTATTGGCTAGTAACTAATCTTGTTATAAACTTTAATTTCTTTTGAACAATCTAGTAAATTATAATATAGTGTAGCTAATAAGTAAGGCAGTAATGCTGTTAGTAATTTTTATGTAGAAATATAGTAGTAAAGTTCCTAGTAATTTAATCAATTTGTTAATAATTATCACAGTAATGCTGTGACTAATTGAGCTATCAATTAGATAGTTATCGTGCTAGAAATTGATCTAGTAGTGTAGCTAGTAATTACAGTAGGAATGCTGCTGGAATCTAGGTCATATTTAGGCAGTAATGTTGCTAGTAACATATCTAGTATTAAAGGTAACAAGGTTTCTTAGTCTTTTAGTTTCTAGTCTTTTAGCTAGTTATCAAGCTAGTAAACTATGTTATACTACATTGAACTATGTATAAAGTAGCAGGTTAGTTTTTAGTAAACTAGTATGTAATACATTTTTTAGATAGTAGGAATAGAAAGTAGGGTAGAAATACTGTTCATACATAGTAATTTAGCATGATATTTAGCTTGAAATCAACATAACTAAATCACTGGCAGCATTACTATCAATTAGATAGTTATTCCAGTAGTAATTGATCTAGTAGTTTAGACAGTAATAAAATGTAGGAATGCTGCAAGTAAGTTGGTTAATAATAAGCTAGTCATTTAGGGCTAAGGATTTAGCTAGATTTAACTTTTAGAGAGCAGGAATTAGCATTGCAGATAGTGTTAGCCAATTAGTTAACTTGCATTTTAATAATATATTTAGTCAAAGTTTGTAAGTTAATGATGTTTATAAGGAAGGTTTGTGAAAGCATGCAAATAATGTAGAGTATAAATATGTTTATTAAGAATTTAATCATACAGCCTATTAGCCAGATTCCCCTTTTAGCTCTGGAGCTACTCTCATGCCATTTTGTAGTTATTTTTCTTTAATCAGTGTTCCTATAGTCACGCCAATGCTTACATAAAAATACATAAAATAAATATACATCAAAGAAAAAAAAATCTGCACAAATGTTTAGTCCACAGTTCATCCTTCATCTTCTGCCAGATTTTCCTCCAGTTCATCATTTTCCTCCTTCGCTTTTTCTCCTCTCTGTTCACCTTCTGCTTTATTTCAAACATCACGCTGTTTAATTCCAATCCATCAGCAGCCTTACGAAGAAAT
The DNA here is from genome assembly GCF_946808225.1 of Silurus aristotelis. NCBI lineage: Eukaryota > Metazoa > Chordata > Actinopteri > Siluriformes > Siluridae > Silurus > Silurus aristotelis. Next base: position 22,504,196 of record NC_139586.1, read on the forward strand.
GCACACACCAACACACACACACACACACACACACACACACACACACACACACACACACGCACACACACGTTTCATCCGTCGCTTGGTTAATCCCAGTGCGCTGCTTAGACTGAACACCGATGCTGTACACTCTACGCCATTCCTCCTGCAAGCTCTGAGCCAACCATCCGTTTGGGCTGGAGGAATGGAAATGTTTCTTACACACACACACACACACACACACACACACACACACACACACACACACACACACACACACACACAGTGGTAAAAATATGGAAAATAACTCCAACATGATGGAACCCTTTACACACTGATGTTACTACAATGTACAGTGTGGGGTGTAATTCCCTATGCACATTCAATATTAATGCAGAAACACACTCACACACACACACATACACCAGCAGTAACTGATTATTGATAATCTATTAAGAGGCTTAAATGATAATTGATTTGCCATAAAAGGGACAAATTAGTTTCGATCTTTTGACCTAGTCCAGTTTTTCTTTTTTTCTTTTTTTTTGCAGTGTGATGACAATTTTGTTTTTTATGCTTGCTTAGTACTAATTACCAAAAACAATTAACGTTTCTAATGACCAGAAACACCATTATGTGTAACTTGTTAGGAAGTTAGGTAGCAAGCTAACATTTATTTGAATGGTTTATTAAGTAATTATAAGGTTTTTCTTTTTTGTATTTTGCAATACAATGACCCCATTTTCTGTTGTTTTTCTTGTTTTTAGTCCAAATTCAAACCAAAATATATTAGCTAAAAAAGCTCTAGTTTCTACTTGCTATGGTCGTAGGCACAAATCTTCCTCTCAAATTCTGCTAGTTGCCAATAGATCTGCATTTTCTACTTGTTAAATTAGCTTTGCTTTGCTAAGTTATGTGCTTTCTTTAGAGGTATTAGGATAAAATTATTAAATGACTCATTTTGACGTTACCATGACAACAGGCATCTAGTTGTCACGAACATCAGGTAATTAGCTAGTTAGCCTTTTTTCCAGGTGATTTGTCTGCACATAAAAATAAAGCATAACGCAGTAAGACAGTGGATCTGCTGCATTTTTCCTCCACACTTTGACTCCGAGTTGTAATTTATTTATAGAAAGATAAGAGAAAAAACTGATCAAAGATCGTCACTCGTCCTTTGATGCCTCACATCTCATTTCTTCAGAGGCAATCCTGCATACTCGGGTCCTCTCAGTTCCGGATCATGTGAAGGTCAGCAGCGTTAGTGTGAGAGGAAGGAAAGAAAAAAAAATCATAAATCAGCGTATTGATATTAGAGCAAAGTGAATTTAACGTCCAGTCAGAGAGCAGCAGTGATGAGCTTCACGGTACTAATGAGGAATTATGGGGAGGTCCGTTAATTAAAGATGACTTAATGACATACAATGAAATACGCTGTCATAGTGCATTATGGGTAACTATATCCCACACCCACTCAACCCATATACCAGCACACTCCCGCACAAACATTTAGAAAATAAAACAATAGAAAGAACTAGACAGCAGTTGAAAAACATATAAAGTGAGCGAGGGTAAAATCAAGCGAGAGAGAGAGAGAGAGAGAGAGAGAGAGAGAGAGAGAGAGAAAGAGAGAGAGGAATTTTTATATAGAGAGATGTAGTGAAGGAGGAGAGAACCCATAGCTTTATTAGGAACTCTTGCAGATTGATTTCATGTCGTGGTACTGACCAGATCGATGGTGGTTGGTGTGTGTGTGTGTGTGTGTGTGTGTGTGTGTGTGTGTAATGAACATTTTGCTCCTCAGCTCTATCCATATTTGATGAAGATCCCAGAGACAATTACGCCGCCCCTCGATTCATTAGAGCTACACACAGACACACACACACACACACACACACACACACACACACACACACACACACACACACATAGACACACACACCTTTATCCAGGCTTCTAAATCTCTAAAGGCTTTGAAATATAAAGTATTAGAGACTAATTTATGTGCGTTCGGCCCCACGTTGTATTGATCGGCTGTGTTTAATTCCCCACACTGACCCTGAGATAAAGAACTTCTGTCATCATGTACTCGGAAGAACGTCCCATTAAACTTTACACAACGTGTTTCAGAGGTACATAGTTCCAGAAGTTTAGACACACCCTTTATGAATTTCCCTTCAGTGTGTATAATATGTACACTATACAGTGTGATGTGTAATATAGGCCAATAGAGTGTAGTGTGTGGTATACAGTGTGTAAAGTGCAGTATATGATGTGTTGTACAGTGTGGTGTGTTTTAAGGTGTAATGTGTATAGAGTGTACTGTATAATGTATTGTATGCTGTGTGTGTGGTATATAGTGTGTGGTGAATAGTGTATAAAGTATGTTGTGTATAGTGTTGTGTGTCGAGTGTAGTGTGTGATGTATGACGTGGTTTCAAAAGGTTTTGAGTCCAGCTCTTTTTGCAATTATCTACATTTATCACCTTCAAAATAGTCCTTTTGTATAGCAATACAGCTCCTCCAGCGTTTAGTAAGAGGTAAGTCTTCACCGGTCGCTTGAAGATAGCCAGTGACCTCGCTGTCCGGACATCTAGGGGAAGTTAATTCCACACAAGTTCATTTCTCCAACATTGAAGCAGAGAAGAGCATTGAAGCATACTTATCTCTTACCCTGACAGAAGGTGGGACCAGTCGAGCAGTGCTAGACGATCTCAGCGTGGTGCAGTGCAAGGAGTGATAAAGTCTCTGAGGTGCTGGTCCATTTTTGGCTTTGTAAGCAAGCATCATTGTTTTGAATCTGATGTGTGCAACTACCAGAAGCTAGTGGAGCACAGCTGTAAGGTGGAGCTGGTTAAACACACAGCTGCTTTGTGGATCATTTGCAGTGGACGAATAGATTTCAGGAGTAGACCTGCTAGCAGAGAATTGCAGTAGTCCAGTCTCAAAATGACAACCGACTAAAATGAGCACCTGAGCAGCCTGCGTGGATAGAAATGGTCAAATCCTTTTGATGTTGTAGAGAAGGAGCCGACAAAAGTGTGTCACATTAGCAACAAGTGAGAAAAAGGATAGTTAATTGTCCATGGTTACCCAGAGGTTGTGGAAGTCGGTGAAAAGGAGATCAGAGAGTTGTGAAAAGGTTTTCTGAGTTCATGACCTGGAGATAAATCCCCTGGGATGACCAACAGTTCAGTTTAGCTAGGGTTGAGTTTCAGTTGATGAGCAGGCATGCTGAGATCCGAGCAGAAGCTCTGGTATCTGAGGGAGGGAAGGAGAAGATGAGTTGAGTGTCATCAGCATAGCAGTGATAAGAAAACCCATGTGAGAATATTTACTTAGACTTCAGTTTTATGAACATAACTAAATGAAAAGGTAACAGAAATTTCAGCAATAATGTTTTAGCTTGACTTGGTCATAGTATGGTTACATGGTTTGGTTATGGTATGATCCAATTAAAACAAATTTTCCATCAGTCACATTGAATTAATCAGGGTTTCTGCAGGTTTCACCAAAGACCTTTAGGAATAAAAAAAGACCTATATCATGACATCAAAAACACACAAATACATTGTTAGCAACTGGCCTTAACCAAGACTTAAATTAGTTTTTTTTCCAAGCCAAGTATCACTAAACTTGCACTTCCCTGTAGCTGAGAAATAAAATCCATCTAACGTCTATGGTACAATCCAAGAGAGGTTCACGCAGATAACATAACGCTGATTGGTTATTTACATGTTGGTCTCATTTGTAGTCATAATACAGCAAATTATATTTAGACTAGTGAAAGAAAGAACTACACCAAGTAAACAAACAGAAATGAATTGTCAATTGCTGTAAGAGCATTTCAATTAGCATTAGAGGTCACATTACTGTACATTGACCTGTTTACAATTATTTAAGACACAGAACATATAATTTGAGAGGTTTTAGGGCATAAAATGTTTTCTAAAATGTTTTAAAACCAGACTTTTTAGACTTTTAAAGACTCTGTGGAAACTCTGTTAATTACTCTCACGTGTTTTGTGTTTCACCTGTAATGAGTACCCTTAATTAAAACTTTTCTGCATTTAGTTGCTAAGATTCTGTTATCCATATCATGTTGTGTATGTTATGGCTCGTACCTATCTCTGTTTTGATTTCTTAAAATTTTCTTTATCTGAAAAACACTGCAAATGTGCCCCTCTGCATTAGCTGACAAAATAATAAATAAAGCCTATTAACACTAATAATACTATTAATAGTATGAGGTTCCTTTGTGGGGAGTGGTAGCTTAGTGGTTAAATTGCTGGATTATTGATTGGAAGGATGGCCTTGGCCATGCTGCCACTCCTGGGCCCCTGTGCAAGGCCTTTAACCCTCTGTGCTCGAGGGGTGTTGTATCATGGCCAACTCTGCCCTCTGACTTCAGCCTACAAACAAGCTGGGATATGCAAAGAAAAGATTTGTACTGTGCTAGCAATTGGGTAGCAAGAATCATATAGATGATTTATGCATTTTCTTTTCTAAAAAATTATTTTAATGTATAACTTCTTTATCATCATGACAGTAAAAAGTACAGCACTTGCAGTGCATCAGGAATTAAAAACAAAAACCTGTTATGTGCAAAACTCTTAACATTCATCTAACAAACTAGACTGCATAATGGTATAGTAATGGCATGATAATGGAACATCCTGGAAAGAGAAACCAATCAGAGTAGGAAGTGTTATTGGAATGCAGCTATTTTCTTTCTTTGAGTGGCTTTTTGCAGTCACTGTAGAATTCATTTCAGCCAAACGAAAACAGACATGGCTGTTTTCCCTCATCTGTTGAATGTTCTTTGGGGAATAACGTGATGACATAATCAAAAGATCCCCAGCCAATCACATGCAGCCATGGAGAGACCGAAACACACACATCATTTATCTAAAATAGGTGAAGTGTCCAAGCTAATATTGTTTTTTTTTTGCGACATTAAACACTGGATAGCACTCCAGCAAGTAGTGAGGATTCAAAGATCAATTATTATTCCATATTTAATATATCAACTATAACAATCCCATATTTGTTTCTCACTAATACATGTTTAAAAATGGTTACGAAGGAGGTGACCGAAAACTCCAGTTGAGCTCCAGAGATCATGTCATTTATCACTACAACACTCCACTGACCTAGGCTTCATGGCAGAGTGGCCAGACAGAAGCCTCTCCGCTGTGCAAGACACATGAAAGCCTGCTTGGAATTTGTGGGGAAAAAAAACACTTAAAGGACTCTCAGACTCTTATAAAAACAAGATTCTCTGCTCTGATAAAACAAATTCCAAGCACCATGTCTCGAGGAAACCAGGCACCACTCACCACCTGTGTAAAACCGTCCCAACAATAATGCATGGTGGTGGTAGCGTTGATGCTCTGGGGGAGTTTTTCAGCAGCAGGGACTGCGGTAGTGGCAGGGTAAAAGTAAAGCTGAATGTGAAAAAATACAGGAATATCATTAATGAAAACCTGTTTCAGAGCACCCAGGACACTGGCCTGATCAGACCGTTCAGCTTCCAACAGGATAATGACCTCAAGTGCACAGCCAAGACAATGGCATCGGGACAACATTGTGAATGTCCTTGAGTGGCCCAGCCACAGCCCAGATTTGAATCCAACCATACATCGCCGAAGAGACCTGAAAATAGCAATCCACCCATGATCTATCCCGACAGAGCTTGACAGGATTTGCAGAAAAGAATGTCAGAAAATCTACAAATCCAGGATTGCAACGCTTGTCACATCATACCCAAAAGACTTGAGGCCAAAAATGCTTTGCTTAAATACTGAGGAGGATCTGATTCTGAAAAAAAAAGTTATTTCCAAATGCACTCTATACACCTTTTATTGAAATGCTAAAAGCTGTATAAGCTCTAAGCTTCACAAGACTAGAACTTGTTCAGTAAGAACTTATTAGGAATTATTTATATTTCCAAGTCTAGCCCCGCCCCCTGCATCTATCAATCAGCTTTCAGTTGTTTTAAAATTGGAAAAATATTTCACCATAATGCTTATTTATAAAATGAGATTTTATCCAATTCCACAGGAATGGATGTTTTAAACATCACATTTCTGAGTGGTTTCGACTTTGGGGACGTTTAAAATGAGTTACAGTGTGTCAGGAGGTGTTCTATTCCCCTGTTTATATGTGTTTCAGCTCCCAGACCTGGCAGGCTTTTGAGTAAAAATGAAATCATAGCTAGCGGATGGTGTGTGCTTGCGTATGCCTGTGTGTGTGTGTGTGTGTGTGTGTGTGTTCTCTCTCAGACACTGATAATAAAATCTCGTGATGCAGAAAAGGTGTGTTGTAGAGATTATTCCTTCACTCTGGCCTTTTTCTTTTCTTTTCTTTTCTTTTTTTTATAAGCAGGTCTGGATGTTTAACCCTGCTGTAGTGCAAGCTACTTAACAATATTTCATTCCCATCATTCCCATCCTCATCTGGTATAAAATATGACTTGAAAATACCCACTATCTGATTTACATCTCAGTTATTAGAAATAAATGCAAATTTGTTCAAACAAAGCTCCCTCTTTCACTCTGTCTAAAACGCTAATCTTAAATGTTGTTTTTGGAAAGAAATTACGAATACTACTTTTTTTAGTTTCTATTTTAAACAAACTAACAAACAAATAAATGCATTATCCTTGTTAAATCAATACTCCCAGCGCATTGAGACTTGGAAAAATCATTTATACCATCAACACACTTTTCAGTAAAGATGTAAAACGTCTCATTTCGAGCCGAACCGGTTCAACTAACGTTAAAAGTGAATTATAAGATGTAAGTAGATGTTATATGGCCCCATTCAAACATGTTACACTAAATCCTTCTGAACCGAGTGGGTTAAAGCATGTGTGTGTGTGTGTTTGTGTGTGTGTGTGTGTGTGTGTGTGTGTGTGTGTGTGTGTGTGTGTGTGTGTGTGTGTGTGTATATGTTCTCCCTCAAGCAGTGTTAATAAAAGTCGGTGATGGAGAAAGGCCGTGTGTTCGAGCTCATTCCTCCTCTTCTCGGGTTTTATGAGAAGGTCTGGAAGTTTAAGAAGCACTGGTTAAGTAGGAAAAAGGCAAAAGGAGTGATGGTCAGGAAACATGTCTGTTTTTTGTCCTTTGGATAAAATATCGTCAGAGTCAAAGATTCATAGTGCAGAAGCAGATGAACTGAGTAAATCTAGCTAGGAAAAAGAATGGGGATGAGAACAATGTTTGTCTAAAAGGATTTGGGTTGCATTGATAAAGATACAGGTAACAGGGATCGGTCTGATTTAAAGTTATAAACCTAAAGTTATAAAACTAAAATAGTAGCAGATAGATAGATAGATAGATAGATAGATAGATAGATAGATAGATAGATAGATAGATAGATAGATAGATAGATAGATAGATAGATAGATAGATAGATAGATAGATAGATAGATAGATAGATAGATAGATAGATAGATAGATAGATAGATAGATAGAACTTTATTGTCATTGCATTGTACAGGTACACAGCAACCAAAAGCAGTTTGGCATCTACCAGAAGTGCAAAATGTAGCAATCGTGCAAATAGTGTAGCATAGAGACATGATGCCAATGACAGTATGAAGATTTTTAAAGACTAATGTTCAGAAAATGTCGGTGGGGGAGCTACAGCTTTTTCTTCCTTAAAAGCCATAAAAAGTGCTGAAAAGCCTCTTTATTGTCATGATTTTTTGCCCATACGAAGGAATTTATATGCTGAAATAAGTAAGAAATGAAGTAAACTTTCAGGGGAAATGTTTAGTGTTGTAGCAATCATTAGAATAGCAATCATTAGAACAGCATTTAATTGATAAGACTCTCCAGGGAATCTTTGGACACTGTATACATACAATCAAAGTATAAAAGAGCACAATAAATACAGTTGTATCCTGAAATAGGTCCTAGAATGGACTGGATTTTCCAACAGCCACTGCACCTAAGCGATTCTTGTCATTTGACTATTTGCACATGCGTCTCTTTTTCTGTTAATGAGCACACCTTTAACTATTTTTAACTAGTTAAACTGTGCAGCTCGTTCATTGTGTAGTGTTTTGTCTTTCTTAGTCATCGTAGTCCATCTCTGTTTGAGACTACGGATATTTTGTCTCTTTTTCTTCATTATGTTGTGGTTATATTATTTGTCTTTGTGTTTCCACGTTCGCAATGTAAATAAAGAAGGTCTGCAAGTGCATCTGCCTTTTGCCTCCATTACATATTACATAGCAGAAGCATATTATATAAATAAGCTCTAACAGCTAGCAAGCTAAACTGTAGTGCATGCATTTTGCATGCCATCGGATTGGCGTAAAAGCAATATGGAAAAGGTAGTCTTTTTAAATTGGGGAAAGGCTGTTCAGGCATGGAGCAAGAGAGAGAGTGTTTCACAGCTTTGAGACAGTGACACTAAAAGCCTTAGCTCCAATTGTTCAGAGTCAAGAGGGTGGGATGGTGAGCAAGTGAGCATCTCAAGAGCTGAGCGTATATGTGCTGGAAAACAATAACAATGAGCCGACAGATCATATGATGGTATTGGGAAGGGGAGAATGTACAAAATAAAAAGCAGCAGGCCAAGAATTGAGGCTTGGGGAATGCAATGAGAGAAGAGTGATAGATCATACTTAAATTCATCAATGAAATTGCTGTCAATCAGAGATATGAGGTATGATAACCAGGAAAGTGCAGCAGCAATAAGGTTGTGTTTTTATAATCACTGACACACACTTCTATTCTTCTAGCTCTTCATTTCATTTGCACATAGTTGCTCAGTTGTTTCCAACTCAAAGACTGGGAAAAAGAGGAAACATCTGCATTTTCCGCTGCCAAAATGTTGCCACTAGTTTCAGGTATGCCTATTTTGTGTGTCTTTTGAAGTAGCTGGGCTGGAAATTTTGCTGAAACCTGTCAACCCTGGTTAAAGATATTACCTTGAACACAGTTGCTTGAAATCTAAAACCACAAAAATGAGCTGAAACTCTCAATACCCTTCTCAGTGCCAACGTTCTCTGATACTTCTCTGCATGTCTGCGCTATAAAGCGCACTATTTAAACACCATAACATTTTAAATACCAACATAAAGCACAAGGAGTCCATTGCTAGCAGCATGCTAGCAGCCAACATATACTGTACAGAGCTAGCTACAATGTTTTGTGACTTTTTACTGATTGAAAAATTTAATTTGCAACATAAAACAAAAAAATACATCAAAGGAACTGTTGAGCAAATAGAATCCTGTATCAAACACTTAAGGGACATCATTCAGCAATTGGTCTCCTCAGTTCTAAGATGTCTAAGGACAGAAGACGTGAAGCTATATAGTGGCAAATATGGTCTTTGTTTTTCAATGTTCTATTGTGAATAAAATATGGGTTAATGAGGTTTGCAAATCATTGCATTCTGTTTTTATTTACATTTTGCATTTGCATTACATACATTTGTCCCAACTTTTTTTTAAATTAATGTCAAGTCAAGTCAAGTCAAGGTTATTTCTATAGCGCTTTTCACAACAGACATTGTCTCAAAGCAGCTTTACAGAAATCAACAGTTGTGTAAAGGTTGTAAATAACAGGGCAGTTTGAACACAAACCCAGAGTAAAAAAAGATCCTCAGTCCAACACAGATGTTCAGGTGGCGGACATGACAGATGTGTTATGTGCTAATCGTTGTTACTTGATGATTGTCATTAGGGAAAAATAATCTTTTGTTCTCATTACATTTGATGGACCATGTGGTTAATTATTGTTTTTATGTCCTGTTTGGTTTGAAAGTCTTTAAATTACATGTCAAGTCAAGTCAAGTCAAGTCAAGTTTATTTGTATAGCGCTTTTCACAACAGACATTGTCTCAAAGCAGCTTTACAGAAAACAACAGTAGCAACATGTCAGCAGTGACACTCATTACAAGGGGCTTCTTGTGCTTGGTCAGCAGATGGCTAACATCGGCTGAAGTCTCGGTAACAGTGGGGTTTGTGAAAAGTGATTGCTGGGCTTTTAAACCAACTCTTCCATTTTTGGCGCTGGTTGCTTATCAGAAGGTCGGGGTTTAAGCCCCGGTATCGGCAAGTTGCCACTATTGGGGACGCTAAGAAAGGCCCTCAACCCTCTGTGCTCCAGGGGTGCTGTGTCATGGCTGACCCTGCACTCTGACCACAGCTTTCTACATCACTGGGATATGCAAATAAAGAATTTCACTGTCCTGTTTTCACTGTTCACATGTAGCAAGCATAAATGGAAAATAAAAATGACTTTGCTTTTACCATAGTGGAACATTTTTTCCACTATGGTAAAAGCAAAGTCATTTTCACCACTGGCCATGAATAAATATATATATATATATATATATATATATATATATATATATATATATATATATATATATATATATATATAAACAGAGTAGATTCATTAATATACAGTATGATGGTATTGTAAATTCAGTTCAGTTCAGTTTAATTGTATGTGTATATGGTTTTTAACAATGAACACAAAACGGGCTGCACGGATGCCCTGCTAACACACAGACAAGGCATGCTGGGAAATGGCTTTTCACTGATGCTTATTAATATTAATACCAAGCAAAGACACAGAGAAGATTACATTTTATTTAAAGAGGCACATCGCTGTCAAAAGGACCACATGAAGGACGTAGGGTTCACTCAAACATGATGAACATGTGCACGCACATGCACTTACCAACACACACACATAATCACACTAATCACATGGTTCCCATTAAAGCTCTTAAAAGCAATGATAAAGCATGTGCTATAAGCAGTACTCCATTCATTGACATATGGTGTTAATGTTAATTCAATTCAGTTTTCCTTGGCACTGTTACCACTGGCTTGCTCATAATGGACAATCTGGATATGGATAGAGCTACTTTGAAACCATGTCTGTTGTTAAATGTAGCATACAAATAACATTAAATACACAACCCTAATTTTTTTATAGCGTATTTTTGTAAAATTTGTAGAGGTTTTTTTCACAGATTGGTGAACTTCTGCCCATCTTTACTTTTGAAAAATTCTAAAATCCTTAATTTATAGCCAATCATGTTACTAATGAACCTAATAAGTTAAATTCTTTCCCTTAAAATTGAACATTTCTTCAGTTTAAACATTAGATCTTTTTTTTTCTATGTCCTATCAGGAATAAAATATAGGTTTATGAGATTTGCATACTATTGCAATCTGTTTTTATTTACATTTTAAACAGTGTTCAAACATTTTTGGAGTTGGGGCTGTAATGCATTTACGAACCACCAGGATTCGCATTTCGTAACTCACAGCTCGGAAAATTTGCGTGTTTAGCAAGTATCAGATTATCTTAAAATCTGCAGGAATCTTGTTTTCATGTTTTCACTAACAAAAATTTTATAAACACTTTTAAAAAACATTTTTGTATTAAAGTGACTTAATGTCTAGATGAATTTACTAAGTTACCAGGGAGTGCGTAGACATTTTTTGGAACTCGCCTTCAGTTACTCGCCTCGTCTTAGAACGTAAACCCCGCGAGTTCCGGTGGACCACTGTACAAAAATCAATCAAACCAACAAAAACTTTACCATATTTTGTAATGATTTTAAAAAATCTACTACAAATGGCTTGGTGATTCACTTCCGGGTGACCCTACTTGTGACCACCCTACTTTGTTTAGATTTTAGAGCAAGCAACTGTTTTTCTAATAATTATCTTGCAAATGTTTTGCATTAATAGATAAAAATAGTTAGCTAAACACCAGCTCAAAATATTACATCATGAAATAATTTTCAAGAGGGATGCCAATACTTTCACCATTATCTGGTAAACATGAAGTGTTTAATTCCTTTTACACATATAAGAGATAACAGATTCACATAAAGACATTTTTTTTTTATATAATAGTTGAACTCTGCCTCTCTCTCTCTCTCACATCTCCCAACCACCACCACCCCCCCCTCCACCCCACGCCTTTATTTCTGTTGATGAGGTGTAGCGGAACTCAATCATACACAGATTAACTTTAAAGAAACAATCCAGCCGCACTGTTTTAGCCCGAGAGTTTCAAATAACGCCTCAGCCACTTGTGAATTCATCTTTAATGGAAATGAAAATAAAAAAGCTGTGAAGCGGATAATTGGCTGGAATTTTTTTTTAAGGGCTCTTCACGATAATGATAATAGAAAGACGAGAAAAGTGGGTCTTTAACACCTCGGCTGCATGGATGCACTGCTAACATGCAGGCAAGGCATGCTGGGATTTGGCCTTTAAGTGATGCCTATTAAAATTAATAACAAGCAAAGACACAGAGAAGCGTACATTTTATTTTTATTCATTATTATTTTATATTTTATTTTTATTTTGACATCGCAGTCAAAAGGCCCAGTTGAAGGACACTGGGTTCACATGAATAAAACGAACATGTGGACACACATGCACTCACACGCACACATAGACACACTCTAATCACATGGTTCCCATTAAAACGCTTAAAAGCACTGATAAAACATGCACTATAAGCAGCTAAATATGCACACGCCATCAGTACATAAAACATGAAAGAGTAAATGTGAAGTCTGGTCTGAGTCTCAAGAAGCCACTCATCGAGAAATGCAGAAAAAAAAACTTTACTTCACATTAAAAACATTTCTCTTTTCTTCAAACAGAGTTGTTTTATTTTTACAGTTTTACAATGGAGGTCAGTTTCCCCACATTTCCCACACTATACTTCCTAGTTAAGTTTCGATTCCATAATTTATTCTAGTTCTTCTTCCTTTATTATTTTAGTTTATGTATGTTCCACATTCTTTCCTATTTCTATGCATGCTCTATATTCTTTTCTATTACTATTTTTAAGTATACTCCACATTCTATTATATGCTATATATATATATATATATATATATATATATATATATATATATATATATATATATATATATATATATATATATATACAGTGTGTATATATATATATATATATATATATATATATATATATATATATATATATATATATATATATATATACAGTGTGTATATATTTATATATATATATATATATATATATATATATATATATATATATATATATATATATATATATATATATATATATATATATATATTTGTTTTTTATTATTATTATTATTTTTTTTTTTTGTGAAATGTGAAATCCATATACCATTATAGAAGTCCAACACCTTAATTACTGACCTATCACTTAAATCATATATTCCTTTTTTATTTTATGTATACTATACTTTTTATTCTATTTTATGTACACACCATATTCTATTTTTATGTATATTCTATGTTCTGTTCTATTTTATTTCTGTTATGTTTAATCCAAATTCTCTCTGATTTCTATTTTATATATACAGTATATGTACACACCATATTCTATTCTATTTTATATATATAATTAACATTCAGTTCTGTTGTTATGTACAGTACAGTGTATTCTATTTGTATGTAAACTCCATAACTCTGTACCATGCCTATTTGATGTATACCTCACATTCTATTCTATTTCAATGCACAGTCCTTATTCTTTTTTTCTATTTTTATCATTTTATTTATGATTTAATTGTAAATGTCAATTTATTTAACTAAAATTATATTTTATTATATTGTTAATTTTATTTTTTATGCCTTTTATTATTTGTTGAATTAAACTATTATTATGTTTTTTACACCACAGAACAAAAAAGCTGTACACTACATACAGGACTACATAAAGTGTGCAAAGCGCACAGACAAAACAATTATTACAGATTAATAGGCATATTAAAAGAAGAATGCAGTGCTAACCAGTACATCAGTGTAAAGGAGAACAGTTGCATGAACATTTATATGTTCTCCAGCTGTGAATCATCTTGTCATGTTACCAAGTTAAAAAATGTAAGTAAAAATGGTAATTGATGATTGTGCTAATAATGACATGCCTTTACACAGAGGGCATTCAAATGAAATTGAGGACTTACATCATACTTCTATGCTGCAGAAAATGACAAGGAAATAAAAAAAAAAATTAATATTGGTATTTCTTTTTATAACATTACAATTAACCAACTATAAGATTATTAAACTAATTTTATAATATTCACACCATTTATTCTAATATTTCAATAGTATTGCTTAATTGGCAAATCATTTTTTTCTCATTTTTAGCATCTAGTGGAAGTGGAATGTCAATGGTTACGACTCTTGTTACTGATTGGATGGTCAGGGGTTCGCCAAACTGCCACTCTGTTGGGCTCTCAAGAAAGGTCCTTAGCCTGCTTTGCTAAAAGAATATATATATATATATATATATATATATATATATATATATATATATATATATATATATATATATATATATAATTGAATTATTAGATAGCTGCAGTATAAATGATGATTTTGTTGTCGTTATCTGTTTTGTAGCTGTCACATTGCGCTTTTCACTGGACTGAAAAACATGCTCGACTTCCAGAAAGTTCCCTGTCATGCATCGTGTTCTGATCCACATAAACCTGCTGCTCTGCTTCTCGTGTGGAAACAGAAATCGTTTTCTGTTTATTTATCGTTAAAAAATATCTGAGCTGGACACAGACAGACAGACAGACAGACAGACAGACAGACAGACAGACAGACACACACACATACTTGAAAGTTAGGACTAAAGAAGGACTGACTTATCTCCAGCTCTGCTTCAATTCCCAGAAGCTACAACATTCACAGAGGTCTCAAAACATGAAGGATCCAAGCTGCTCTTGATTTAAAACCTGACACACCCCCCACACTTTTACGCACACTTTAACACATACTTCAGTGTGCATATTAGCAATTATTGCTACTTACACTGTCATGAAATCGTGCTGAGTGTGTGTAAAAGTCATCATTGTACCTAATGATGAATGATGCTTTATGATGATCATTAAAACACATTATGATACGATAAGTTCCTTCTGCTGTGAATACACACACAGACACACAGACACACACACAGACACAGACACACACACACACACACACACACACACACACACACACACACACACAAACACACACACACACACACACACACACACACACACACACACACACACACTACTGCCTACCTTGGGTTCTACTTAGCAAGGCATATTTAGTCTAACATTAACAAACTATTGTACTAGTATGTTGCTTGTAACGTTAATGCTAGTTATGCTATTTTTTTTTTTCAGCTAGCTAATAGCCTGGCAAGTCATTATTATTATTATTATTATTATTATTATTATTATTATTATTATTATTATTGTTATTATTATTATTATTATTATTATTGTTAATATTGAATTAAGGATGTTTTCCTTTAAATGGTCATTCATTGATGTAACAGTATTGTTAGCAGCTTTTCTCTATCTCTTTCTCTGTTTTACTTACACACACACACACACACACACACACACACACACACACACACACACACACACACACACACACACACACACACTTTGCTAACAAGCCGCACAGCCTGAAGCTTTTCAGTTCATGACGGCTGTTATTTATTTTATTTTTTTATTTTTTCCACACAAAAGAGAAATGGAAGTCCGTCTATCAACTCCAGACAAGCCGAGGCGACTGTTAGAAGATGCTGCTGACCTTTTATCCAATCGTGGGTGACTCATCTATCTTACGGCTCTGTGTGTTTGTGTGTGTGTGTGTGTGTGTGTGTGTGTGTGTGTGTGTGTGTGTGTGTGCGAGGGTATGAAAGAAAGAAAGAAAGAAAGAAAGAAAGAAAGAAAGAAAGAAAGAAAGAAAGAAAGAAAGAAAGAGAAAAAATAATTATTCAGAGTCACATATTACTCAATCCCTTCCCTCACTGTTAGTTATGTAACCCTAGTTCCCAAAAGGGAACGCCTCGTGTTGTCCACGCTCTGACGTGTGAAATCCAGCCAATAGGCAAGTCTTGCAATGTCACGCAAACCAGGAAGCTACAAAATGGCTGAGTAATAGTTGTGACATTAGCTTCTGAAAAAGAGAAGGTAACACAGCAGGGATGCAGGGAGTATAGCCTGTTGACATAGCGTCTCGTTTCCTCAGGGAACTAGGGTTACATACGTAACCTAGAGACGTTCCCTTTTAGGAACTCGAGCTGCGTTGAAACGCTTCGGGAACAAGTGTCCAATCATGCCATTCTGACCAGTCCCTGCCTAGTGTTTCTGAGCACCACCAGCGTGCAGGACAGAGAAGCCAGGTGTGGCTCTGATGTCGAGGTCGTAAAACCTGTCAAAGTTCAAAGGGGTGGACCAGCCTGCAGCGTTGCATATGTCCTGTAGGGAAACCCCCGCAGACCAGGCTGTAGAGGCTGCCATACTGTGGGTTGAATTAGCCTTGACTCTGAAAGGAGTGGGAAGACCAGAGGACTCATAACATGTGGTAATGACATCAACTATCCATCTGCTGAGAGTCTGCTTATTGGCAGGAAAACCTTTCCTATTTGGCCATAGCAGACAAACAACTGCTCTGACTTTCTCCAAAAACTCGTCCTGCGAAGATAGGTATCCAGTGCTCGCCCTGGACACAGTTGATTTTGCTTTTTCTCGTCTGGGGCTAGCAAAGGAGAAAGGCAGAATGCCTGCAAAACGACAGGCCGTGAGGAAGCCGTAGGCACCTTAGGCACATACCCTTAACCTAGTGCCATGCCAGAGGTAAACTCTAGGAGAGACAGGGCCACAGACATAGCCTGTAGGTCCCTGAACCTCTTAAGGGAGGATATTGCCAAAAGAAAGGCAGTCTTTATCGACAGGTACCTAAGGGCCACTTGGGCCAAAGACTCGAAGGGGGCTCAGATAGAGCCGCCAACACAACGGCCAAATCCCACACAGGCACTCTGGGTCGTATCCCGAGCTGGGTAGAAAATGTGTCATGAGAGCGTGTTTCCCCAGTGACGAATAAGCCGCGATAGCGGACACGTAAACCTTCAGGGTGGACAGGGCCAACCCTGTGGCAAACTGTTCCTGCAAGAACTCCAGAACTAAACCAACCGGGCAGTTGACTGGGTCTAACTGGTGGTGCTCACACCACGCAGTAAACAGCTGCCATCTAGCGGCATACAACCTTCTCATGGAGGGAGCTCTGAAATGGAGGATAGGCTTAACTAACTCAGTAGAGAGACCAGCAGCTGGAAACTGTGCCCCTTCTGGGGCCATAGCCAGAGCTTCCATAACTCTGGGCGGGGGTAAACTAGGGTTCCCCCTGACTGTAAGAGGAGATCCCTCCTGGGAGGAATTTCGAAAGAGGAGGGACAGCAGGTCTGTAAACCACGTTCTGCATGCCAGTAGGTGCCACCAGGTGGAGACGTACTCCTTTTTTGGCGGATTCTCTCCAAAACTACGGGCATGCATAATAGAAGGGTAGCCTCAACCACGTCTGCACCATGGCATCCAGAGAGTGAGAGAACCAGAGGGGACAGTGCAAAGTCTCCCGAGTTGCAAACAGATCCACCTGGGTTCTGTAATATCTCTGCCATATCTGCTTCACCACCTCCGAGTGGAGCCTCTATTCCCTGGGCCTGAGCCCTTGCATCATAAAGGCGTCTGCTCTCCAATTTAACTGGTTAGGGATGTAAACTGTTCTCAATTAGAGGAGTTTTCCCTGGGACCACAGGAGGATCTGCCATGCCAGCCTGTACAAGGGGTGAGATTGGAGACCTTCCTGGCGGTTAATGTATGACACCACCGACGTGTTGTCCGTATGGACCAGCACGTGGTGATCTCTCAGGTCTCAGTGAAAGTGTTTTAGTGCTACAAGCACAGCCATCATCTCCAGGCAGTTTATGTGCCATGAACAATGTAGCTCTTCCACTGACCTTTCACTCTTGACTGCTACCCACTCCATGAGGGATGCGTCAGTTGTTAGCGTTATGCGATGACAAGGACAGGGCCCTGAGACAGAAACGCATGTTCTCTTTATATATCTAAGGTTTGAAAAGCTCGCATCGAGACCTTGATAGTACGGAGTGGGATGCCCCCTTGGGAGAACCCTTCGTCTCTGAGCCACCACTGGAGGGGTCTCATATGGAGGAGACCAAGTGAGATCACGTTAGACGCTGCTGCCATGAGACCCAGCAGCCTCTGGAACTGCTTCACAGTGAGTGGTTGGCCTTCTCTTACTCCCCCGACTGCTGTGAGGATAGCTGCGATCCGGGCGGGACACAATTGTGCCCGCAATACTATGCCCAAGAAAGTGGTTCTCTGCAATGGAGAAAGCACACTCTTCCCTGCATGTAGTCTTAACCCCAGCTCCTTCATGCAGGCGAGATTGACATTTCGATTCTGGACCACCTTAAGCTCTGATCGAGCTAATATCAACCAGTCTTTGAATCAGAAAGCAGATGCTCTGAAGCCGTGGCAGGGCTAAAGCCGCATTTATGCACTTTGTGAAGGTACAGGGTTAGAGTGCTGGGCCGAAGGGGAGGACCCGATATTGGTAGGCTTTGCCCCCGAAAGCAAACATCAGGAACCTTCTGTGAGCAGGAAGGAGGGCTATGTGGAAATCTGTTTATCTCTCACAGATAAACCTCCATGATCCGAACCAGTCTGGGTTCAAAGCGGCACATTCCACAGAGACGGTCCTTTTGCCGCTCGGTTAGCCAAGCTGTCATCTGTACTTATCTTTCTGGACCTTTCAGCAGCATCTGACACAGTCAAACACAAGACACTTTTGTCAAGAGCCTCAATATCCGCAGAACAGTATGGGAATGGTTTGCTTCGTACCTGGAAGGTCGTTTATACCAGGTAACATGGAGGGGATCCACATCTGCCCAATGCAGACTCACCACTGGTGTCCCACAAGGCTCAGTACTTGGTCCCCTCCTTTTCTCCCTCTATACCCACTCCATTGGTGAAGTCATATCCTTACATGGGTTTTCTTATCACTGCTATGCAGATGACACTCAACTAATCTTTTCTTTTTCTCCATCAGATACCACAGCTTCCATTAGGATCTCGGCATGCTTGAAATACATATCTTCATGGATGAGTGCTCACCAACTAAAACTCAATCCCAGCAAAACAGAACTGCTGGTCATCCCAGGCGATTTATCTCCAGGTCAAGATCTCCAAATAACACTTCATGACTCTCTGCTCTCCCCTTCAGCCACTGCTCGTAACCTTGGGGTAACTATGGACACATGTTGCAAATGTGTCTCTTTCTTGTAGATTTCTTCTCTACAACATCCGAAGGATTCAACCATTTCTGTCCACACAGGCTGCCCAGGTGCTTGTTCAGTCTCTTGTAATTTCAAGACTCGACTACTGCAACTGCATCTGCTGGAGGGAGGCTGCACTCCAATGCACATCCTGTGGCAGAGCTAACAGCCTGGCCTCCTGGTGGTGATAAGGAAGTACGGGCACTGCGCAAGGTGTACACTCCCTCCTCGATGTAGAGCGCTCTGATTGTCAGTCCCGCTTACCACTGCCTATTGAGGTAACCAGTAGTCAAGGTCAGTAGAAACTAGCCAAAAAAATAAATCTATCTTTCAGGATAGTCATAGTCTATTGTGTATTATCCAAAGGAACATTAAGATCAGCTGTAGCTAACAATAGACTAACTGTTTATTGTGCATTTAAAACCAAGATAACATTTCAGCTTCACTAAGCCTAGCTATTACATTTGAAAGTTATTCAATTGCTTTTTAAAGTTTCCATGTTTTACATTTTTGCAGTGTAAAAAGTGTCAGCAGCAAGGAAAAGAAAATAAATATTTCTGAATCAATACAATACTGATTCGTTCACATTAGTGACTCAGGAAAAAAAAAATATTCACAAAAGTACAATAATAGTGATATTCTGTGGATAGTAAAGCAAGCTATTGTGGTGAAGTAATTTAATCAAGATTGCAATTGGCTGATTACAAATGTAACTCCACACACAGGTTAACCCTAAAATGCAGATCGAGCCTTTATTAGTTTCTGTTTTCAGTGCTGAAATATAGGCTCAGCACAACAGACAAGAAGTGGTGCTGATATTGACGAAGCTTTGTGGAGATCTGAAATAATCATCGGCCTTTTATTCGAACATCTGACAAACACAAAGCTGAAAAACTGAAGCAATCATCCTGCCTGCTGTCCTCTGGCACGTTAGCAAAGAAGATATCGATTAGCTGGAAGGACAGAAACAGCTGCCCGACATCAATGACCAAAGAATCTTTATGAGCAGCTCTGTGATAAAGATTTTTTTTTTTTTAAGAAAAGATCTTACAGCATTAGACATGCTTAACTTCTCATCCTGCTGTTCCTGGCTTTCTGAAGCCACAAGCCATTATGATTACAAAGTTTATCGGTTCTATATTGTTGAATTGTCCCACTGCGCACAGCAGATGTCTTCACTGCTAATTTATACAACTAAGCAGCTATAGGGTTAATGGCCTTGCTCAGGGGCCCAGCTTGGTGTGGTTTAGATTTTTAACTTATGACCTTCAGATCCATAATCATGTTAATTAACAGTTCCTGACAAAAGTGGACTACATACACAATTTAGATATCTTTGGAAAAGAAGACACTTTGGGCTTTAGTGTCCATCTTTCAAAATTGATAATGCTCAAAAAGATAATAAGTTATAGATAATGAAGTGCCTATATAAATACATGAAATCTGTCCAGGAGCAATACAGAAAAGTATTGGGTTGAAAGCCACTTGTCTCATGAGCTTATATTTAACATTTTATGAAGCTGTCATGAAAAATTCCGTGCCTACAAACATTTATCTGAGCCTATGTCTGGTCCTTTTTCCCCTTTCCCTGTGTGAGAGCCACCTGCTAGACTCAGGTGACCATTCAGAATCAGAATCAGAAAGAGCTTTATTGCCAAATATGTTTGCACTTACAAGGAGTTTGTTTTGGTGAAAGAACTTCCAGTTGCACATTCATACAGTCTGCATTCAAATTAATCACTGGCCATTCAGGCTATTGTTATACATGTTTGGCTACTGATTTGGCATTCATATTGATGGCCAGGTTGCCATTGATGACCTGTCTGACTTTTTTTTTTAAATTAGTGGTCTTATTTGTTTAGTAACACTATAATCTACCAGCCATATTTGCTTTTTTTACTCCGTAGAAGTCGGGGTTTTTTTATGCGAAAGTATTCCAAAACATATACAAACTATACACCCCCAAAGTACTTCGAATTAAACAAAAGAATAAGCATCTAAATTTCAGAGCCTGTTTTGTTGGACCAAAAATGCTTTACAGCATGTTGTTCAGTGGACCCTTATCTTTCAAAATAAACTAGGATTTGGAGCAGTGGTTGCGTTTGTGACTTGTTATTACAATCATAGTGTAAGTAATGCTTTTTTTAATGCATGTTGTTGGTGTGCACTGTTTACACAAATTTGGCAAATACATTTGTTATATGTTTTCCATTAAAAAACTGTGATCTAATTTCTTGATCTTGATGCTTGAGGCTTAGACCTTTTGAATGATATATAGTTTGTCATGGTTACTCTTGTCTTTTTTCATTTAATCTTTTGTTAAAGATTAACACCTGTGAGCAGTGGGCTATTGTACGTGCAGGAGCGACGCTGAAGGCCCCTTAACTGCTCAGGTGTATCAAAAATATAATTTTGTAAATTAAATTAAATTAAATTATTTGATAATAAAGTTGCTCTGGGTAAAGGGTGTCTGCCAAATGCCATAAACGTAAATGTAATATCAATTATCACTTTATCGTCAAGGGTTAATTTTATATTCAAATAAAAAATAAACTGAAACTATAAATAAAGAACAATTTTTATTTTTTTTTTAATATGCTTTCAATTACTATTTAAAAAAGTGTAAGAGCTTGGCAATTGTGCAGTATTAATGTCCTCATTGCACACAAGTTTTGGTTCCCTATTATGTATTTATTTAGATATTTTTTTCTCAAATTCTCCATTTGTTCCTGCTCTTTTTTGTAAATGTTGTATATTGGATATGTTTGCGTGCGTTATTTATCATTGTGTTTTCGCCCTCTGTCTGTTTTTCAGATTTGTTACTGGCACTGTTGCTCTGTTTAATAAACTTCCTCTCTACACTTTTACGCTCCAAGTCCCAGTGTTACCGTAGAAACAAATAAACTTTAATTAGAGCCGACGTTGTGCGTTTTGAACTCATTGTTCCAGCTTCATTTTATTTCAAGTTCAACGTGCTGGAGCCAGAAACGGCGTCTCCACTCCAGCTCCTGTTTACATCATTTTCATAGGGAAATTATGACCACAGCTGTATTTACAAGGCAAATAGGTTTATACTTAATGAGCACATTAGACATGACAGGATTATTCACATAATCTGCTGGAGAATGGCCATTCACATGAGGAAAAGTAAAAGATGTACACTTTCTGTAAAGACCCTACAAGAGTTTTATTACTCCAGTGAAAATAACACAGAGAAAAGATTACAAAATCCATGTAAAAAATCCAAAATGTTTTTGCCAAGTTCTTTATAAGTTTAAATTGCCTACACACTGACACTGATATCACTGATATTCTTGACCGGTTTAAGAATAATGACAGTAACCAAATGCCAGCATCATGCTAGCAGTCAGCTAGTAAGGATGCATGTACAATTTTTTTTTTTTAACAAAGCGGACTTGGAGTGTTCGCCCCCTCTCAAGGGGAGCCTAGAGCTGCACCAGGGCAGAGATCCAGCTCTAGGCACACCACAGGTCAGTTTTGAGAGACTGGTTCCCTTAAGGGACTATCCAGCAACCTGCCAGATGTGTCTTGATGGGTCCTGCAAGTCTCTTCTGCCCCAGTTTTCGAGGTGTGCCCCACCCTGGTGGGGCCTGAGCAGGCTCTGGTCATGGAACATAGCACCTTCACAAAGTGCGAATGCGGCATTGACCCTGAGACTTCAGGGCATCCGCATTCTATCTTATATCGATGATTGGTTGATAGTGGCTCAATCGGCTGTCCAGCATCGAGATGTGGTACTTCCACCCATTAGGGAGCAGGGGTTAAGGCTGAACACCATCTCAGGCCCTGTGCTGGGACAGATGCGGTCTCTGGGGAAGGCATATCAATGGAGTTTCCTTCCAGACATCAAGGGCTACCATGTGTTGGTAAATACAGACAACACGTCTCCGATCTTGCCTTCTATACAAGCTTACACATCAGATCCTCCTATGGGCCCTGGGGAAGCTGCTCTTCTTGATGGCAGCGTATATCCCAGGCCACTTAAACAAAGGAGCAGATGCCCTCTTGAGACAAGGGCCGTGGTGGTGGTGGAGCAAATTTGCGGGAGATTTACCAGAGCTCAGGTGGACCTACTTGCGATTCAAGAGACACCACATCTCATTACAGATGTCCCCTCTATTTCTCCATGACACATCCAGCCTCTCTAGGGCCTCTCTTTTCCCCTGTCATGCTGCTCCCGAGTGTTTGCCAGGACATAGTCCGTCTCCTTCCAGTTGCCCCACGGTGGCCAGGCAGGCCATGGTTTGCGGACCTGGTAACTCTCCTTAATCAACCTCGCTAGAAGTTTTCTCTCAGGAGGGATCTTCTCTTATGGGTAGCGGGCACAGTAGGTCACCCCCGCCCAGAGCTGTGGATGCTGTGGCCTCTGAGGGTTCACAGCTCCTAGCCTCTGGTCTCTTTACCGACAAGGTAGAGACCATTCTTAAATCCAGAGCTCCCTCCACAAGGAGGTCGTACACCGTGAGATGGCGCCTGTTCACAGTTCCAGTGGATCCAGTTAACTGCCTGGTTGGTTCAGTGTTGAAATTCTTTCAGGAACAGTTCGCCAAAGGGTTTGCTCCTTACACCATAAATGTCTATGTGGAATTGGTAGTTTGGTGGATAAAGTAGAAGTGGTAGTTCAGTAGTTCAGATTTGTTCATTGGTTTTAGTAGAAGTAGAAGTTCAGTGGTTTGGATTTAAATCAGTGTTTGTAAGTAGAAGTGGAAGTTCAGTGGTTTAGATTTAGTTTAGTGGTTAAAGTAGAAGTAGAAGTTTGTATGGTTTGGATTTAGTTCTGTGGATGAAGTAGAAGTGGAAGCTCAGTGACTGGAGTAGCAGCAGTAGTTCACTGGTTTGGATTTCTACACATTGTTCTTTAAATTTAGCACGCGCATGTGTGTGTGTGTGTGTGTGTGTGTGTGTGTGTGTGTGTGTGTGTGTGTATACATACACACACACACACACACACACACACACACACACACACACACACACACACATACAATGTAAAAAATGAAAAGTTGACTTAACTTAAAATTTCAAGGCAACTTGCTGCACAGCTTTTTTGAGTTTACTCAACTTTGGACCAAGTTGTTCATTCAACTCAAATCACTGAGTAAAGTCACATATCTCTTTTTTGTTTAGCTAACAGTGTAGTTGTTCACTCAACTCAAATCACTAAGTAAAGTCACATATCTCTTTTTTGTTCAGCTAACACAGTTTTTCTAGTTAAAATTACTTTTCAAAAAATTATTTTTCAATGTGTCCCAATAAATTATGTTATGTGAACATTTTTCTACGAGTTTTCTGGACAATGTTTTGTTAGCATTTACACAATGTTATAAAATAAAACTATAACTGCAGACTTTAAGTTTTGTTTGTTTATTATCTTAAATACAAACAAGGTCAAACAATAGCCATACCTCGTAACAGAAAAAAAAGAAAGTCAAAATAAAAATCCTGGAAAAATGTCAATCAATAAAAAAACAATCTGAAGATAATTGAAGATTCACTTTTAACCTTTTAACGTGTAAAGGCTTTGACTTTATTCCTTAGATGTTTAAAAGATTAAAACAGTAATAAACATAAAACAAAATAAAACATAGAAGTTCAACACTGTAACACTGTCAACAATGTCAACACGTACCTTACAAAATACACTGCAATCAATGAAAATTTTTAAACAATAAAATAAATTAGTACAAATATAAATTTAATTTAAATAAAATAACAAAAAATGGCACAATAAAGAATCTGAAAAGATGAAAAATAAACGCACAATCAACAACAAAACAAATTAAATAAAAATGACATTGTAAGACATTATATAAACATTTCAACAACTCAGTTTAACAATTTATTTTATTAATTAACATTTTAACATTAAGACGCTAATATTTGTTGAAATCAAAAGATGCTCACACCAAAATGTCAACATTCCCAGTAAGAGTTTACTTTTCACGGACTGTACCTTTGCAGAGCAGTAAGCCCCATTTTCATAACACGAAAAAACTAAAATTTTTAAAACATTTTTAAACATAGTTCAACAATTCACAGTTCAACAACATTCACAGGAAGAGCTTAGTTTTCAAAGACTGTACCCTTGCAGAGCATCGAGTGCCCATTTCCATAAACACCTTCTCAATTACCTCAAAAGTATATTTGAGTTCTTTTGGGTATTCTTGTAAGATGTGATTTGAGTGCACTTCGGGTTTTAGAGATGCAAATACAGTTGTCATAAAAACAATTCCAATTTACTCATCCTCCATGTCACAGTCTTGTGTGTTTTAGAAGAAGTTCTTGAGAAGAGTGGGCAAATTTTACATTGCATGCTGAGCTCTGAAACCAGAAACCCCAGTAAATAACTGTATATGTGTTTGTGCCTATTGCTGACCAATGTACACTGGCGATCAAAATTAGAGAACAATTTATAAACAATTGAACAATTCTGAAATAATGTCATCTTCACTGCTCAACAGTTGAAGGAGTTTTTGTCCTGTCTATACCATGCTACCAGAACACTTTTTCCACAAAATAACTAAGGCATTTCCAAAAAACATTTTTTTGCAGAAAACACACTGATCAAAATTAGAGAACACTTTTAGATACCTCGCAGTTATTTGTGTTAATCTGGCACCTGGTGCTAATTTCCTTGGATATCTGTCAACCCCTATTTAACTGGCAGCCTAACTTCCAGTTTCACTGACTCTGCAAGATGGTGGGCCGTTCTAAATTGACTGAAAGCCTCCAGCAGCAGGTTGTCCAGATGAAGGACAAAGGGATGACCCTATCAGCCATAGCAAGACAAGTTGGTCTTTCCAAATCTGTGATTTCAAGAATATTGAATCTTTACAACATCACAAACTCATTCAAGTCCGCCAAGAAGGCTGGTCGTCCACGGAAGACAAATACGAGAGAGGACAGGATACTGCGGAGGATCTCAATGGGCAATCATTTCCACACTGCAGCTGGAATTGCTCAAAAGTTCAGCGCTGAACAGGGTAAGGATCTGCCTCGTCATACAGTGTCTCGACGTTTAAGAGCATTTGGACTGAAAGCCCACTCTGCAGTGACCAAACCTCTCATTAGCAGAAAGAATCAAAAGGCTAGACTAAGCATGTTGTGTGGACAGAGGAGAACTTGTCCAAAGTTCACTTCAGTGATGAAAGCAAGTTTAATTTATTTGGGTCCAATCGGAAACATTATGTTCGGGGACAAACTGGAGAAAGACTAAACCCAAAGTGTGTAAAGAAGTCAGTGAAAAGTGGAGGAGGAAGTGTCATGGTTTGGGGCATGTTTTCTGCAGTTGGAGTTGGGCCTCTTATACAGCTACATGGCAGAGTGAATGCAAATGTTTATCAGAACCTTCTTCAACAACATATGGTTCCTTCCCTGCGTTCATCACCCAATCAGCCCGCAGTGTTCATGCAGGACAACGCTCCATGTCACACAGCAAAACGGGTATAGCAGTTCCTTGAAACTAAAAACATTGAAATAATGACATGGCCTGCCCAGAGTCCTGATCTCAACCCAATAGAGAACCTCTGGAAAATCCTTGGTGACAAAGTTATGGACAAGAAACCCACTACAGTCACCGAACTGTGAAGGAGACTGGAAGAAGAGTGGACCAAAATCACACCAGAGCAGTGTGAGAGACTAGTGCTGTCCTGTGGCCGCAGATGTGCTGAAGTCATTCAGAGCAGAAGCCTGTACACTTCCTACTAATTGCTGACTGTTGTAACCTTTAGAAAATGTTGTTGTAATCTTTTTTCCATGCTACAGTCATTGTTGTTCTCTAATTTTGATCAGTGTGTTTTCTGCAAAATAAAGTTTTTTTGGAAATGCCTTAGTTATTTGTGGAAAAGGTGTTCTGGTAGCATGGTATAGACAGGACAAAACTCCTTCAACTGTTGAGCAGTGAAGATGAGATTATTTCAGAATTGTTCAATTGTTTATAAATTGTTTTCTAATTTTGATTGCCAGTGTATGTTATGCTATGGTGTACAGGCAAATATCATGTACAACAACAAAACAAATATCTACAAAAAATATCTATAGAGAAATATCTATAAAATATTACCAGTATATGGGTCAATACACTACACTGTTCTAGGTCTGTTGGTAGCATGGAAAATTAATCAGCATCACAAACACCAGTATTTCTTTTTTTTTTTTTATAATCCATCATGTAAATTCTTAAAAAATAATAAAAGTTTAACTTGCATAAAAAATACTGGTGTTCTTGTGATAAAGATTTCTTGTTCATGTTACCAAAAGGCCTAGACCAGTATTGCATTTTGACCTATTCCTTAGTGCTGCTTACGACTTAAGACTTGTGTTTAATGCTGGAGTGAAATTCGTTTTCTGCGCTTCGTCACCCTGATCAGGCCATTCTGTGTAACAGCAGCAGCTCTTGACAGTAATCTAAAATTTTAAATATCTAACTGGATGGCCTGTTGTTGCATCATGGGCGATGGGCAAAAATTGATTGCAATTTGTATCATGCCCATTGTAAAAGAGTTTTAAGTGCATTACACCGAGTCTTATACGATTATCTATGCCGAACACGACAGCGTTACGACAAAAGACAATAAACACATTAAATACAAGACATTTGTAGGGATCCATTGATTTAAAACACACAATTGTGTTTTATACTGGCATTAAAAACTCTAACAAGAGTATATATTTGCATGTCGCGATGTTTTACAAACATTTCAACAATATAATAAAATGTAATAAAATGAATAAAGACACTTAATAAACGATGAAGTTTGGGTTGATTTGTTCGTCATGATTTCCTGCTCCCAAATTTTTTCCGATAACTGTGGTAAATAAAGCCATTGCAAACCATGAAGTTAGATTTGCAAGATATAAAACTGGGATTGCGACATATTTTCACCTTGACAAGAACGTTCATGCAGAGCCGACGCCAGACCATAACTAACTAATCAGCAACAATAACTTGCAAAAACGAGTCATAAAAAAATTAACATTAAATTTACGACAGCAAAAAAAAACCCCCACAGAATCAGCTTTTACGCCTACTCAAGCTAGTCTCGATTAATGTACCAACTAGCCGCCGAACATGCGTGCAGGGTACTGTTTTAATTTTCTTGATTAGGTTGATCGAGCCCGAGATCATCCACGGCCTGTAGATTTGAAAATTCCGCCTCGGCTCCATTAGCCCCAGTTTCCGAGTTAGTGCTAACAGGTGTTTCCGTGATGTCAGATTGAATAGGTGGTGCTGGCTGAGAGGCTGCGTGATAGTAGTACATTCTAAACCTGAAGAAGGTCTTGCAGAAGTAGAACCGACGAGCCATTTTCTAATATCTAATATATTAAATGAATTAAAAACTGTAACGCAGCACAACAACCTCTTTGGGTTTGCCCCCCTTAACGCCGGCACTTCGTTCATGCAAATTTGCTTTAAAATAATAAGCTTGACCAGTGACACTACATTTCTTAGTTATGACTTTCAAAACCAGGTCAAAAACAATTGTACATTTACTGGCATTAAAAACTCTAACTAACATTAGATACATTTGCATGTCGCAAACAATGTTTAATGCTCACACTGATGTTTCACAAACATTACAAACATTTCAACATTATAAAAAATATAATAAAATGAATAAAGATGCTTACTTTAAACACTGACGTTCGAGGGGTTGAAGAAGCTGTCCTGAAGCTTGACTGATGATCAAAATGGCGCTATCATTCCATGTTCACTCCAACGTCTGCACGTTATAGCGCGCATGCTCCAACCACCAAGCTAACTTGTGTGCTTGTAAACTGATATGTGCATATCCAGTCAACATTTCAAATTAAGTTGGTCTTATTTCCATTTATTAAGTCAACTTTTTTGAGTTTTATTGTCCAGTTAACTAATAGATATAAGTTATTCAAACTTTTCGAAAGTTGGATTTTTTACAGTGTACTAGTCATGCATATACATTTATTAATTTGTCTAGAGATAGAGATAACTGTAAATAACTCTGAGTCAAATTGTCTGCAAAATGTCATAAATGCTAAACTGAATTCAACATGAGTTGGAAGATGTTTTCTATGCAATACAATAATTTTCTATAACATCTGAAGCTCAATCCGAGGTTTATGGCAATGGACTACAATTCCCATCAGCCAGTACAACATTCTGTAACTGTCAAACGTCACTAATCAGTCGCACCTGTTCCTTGTCACCCTTGATTAGCACATGTATAAAGGTCACATCTATCACAGCACTCTGTCTTAAATTTGTCTTCTGTGGTTGTTACACCTGGTTTTCAGTCTTAGGGTTCTTGGTAATGGTTTTTTATGGTCCCTATTTTTATTACGTAGTGTTTGGCTTTTTTGTGTTACTTTAAACTTTAATTTTAAAGGAAAATCTGCACCTTTATCCAACTTGAAATGCTTAACAAATTTTAGGGTAGTATTAGTAATGTAGTTTTACCATATCACCCATTCCAAAATTCTTTTCTGTATTAGTAATTAATATTTATGCTAATTACTATTATTTCTT
This sequence comes from Silurus aristotelis, assembly GCF_946808225.1. Classification (NCBI taxonomy): domain Eukaryota; kingdom Metazoa; phylum Chordata; class Actinopteri; order Siluriformes; family Siluridae; genus Silurus; species Silurus aristotelis. The sequence continues at coordinate 22,533,875 of NC_139586.1, forward strand.
ATTGTCCCTTATCTATTCATTATCTAACAAATAACTAATATACTTAAATATTATATATACAGTGCATGCTATACATTTGGAAACCTAATTAAACCTAAACTCAACGTAATCACACCTAATCTTTATCGTTTTTTAAAGCTGTACATTTTTCCATTTGTCTTTATGAAACAAACTAGGTAATCAGCAGTATTCCAAAGGTGAAGAAAACCTTCGGCAAGTTTTAAAAGAGGCATGGCAAAGTATTTCACCTGAAAGTCTGGAGAATCATCTGTACTTTTATATATTTGCTTGGTCAAAGTAAATATTATACACTTAACTGTTAATATCTAAATTTTGCAAGTAATAAAATGGTTGAGAATAAATAATTTTTTTTTTTTTTTTATTATACCTAGATTAATAGTCATACCTTAAATGGAAAACTAGGGTCCATAGCTTAGTTAGTGAAGCAGATGCACACAAAGCTTAGTTAGTGAAGCAGATGCACACAAGGAGGAAGCATTGAGAAATCTGAGAAAGCTCTTTATCCCTGACAGTTCATGTTAAATCTCAACAGATTGCTGATAATCCACTTACAGGTCTGGGCAAGACACACACACACACACACACACACACACACAAACACAGACACATGCACACACCTGTCCTCATACAGTAACCTTTACCGATTAACCTCAGTTAGTGTGTTGAGTTTCATGGGTAAAAGCACATCTGACATTTTTCACAGTAATCTGAAATCGGAGAGTAGCTTTAATCCACACATGCAGAAACACACACACACACACACATATACACACACAGTACACACAGGATGCTAAAGTTTAAGTGCAATAAAGTGTTTTTCAGCTCATTTTTCAGCTCATTATGTATTAAACACCAACGCTAACTTATATTCTCATTTCAAGTATATCTATATATATATATACACATTTACACACACAGTGAAATGAGACTACGTATCTCCAGAACCCTGGTGCTACATGTGTTTGTGTGTGTGTGTGTGTGTGTGTGTGTGTGTGTGTGTGTGTGTGTGTGTGTGTATATACAGTTCAGTTCTGTGTGTTGAGGAGCCTAATGGCTCGAGGGTAAAAACTGTTGCACAGTCTGGATGTGATGCCTCGAAACCTTAGGAACTGCTTTCCTAATGGCAGGAGGGTGAAAAGTGGTTGTGAGGGTTGTGTGCGGTCGCCCACAATGCTGTTAGCTTTGCGGATGCAGCGTCTTCTCGGCCATCCTCAATATCCTCTGTAGGGTTTTGCGATCCTAGACGGTGCAATTCCCAAACCAGGCAGTGATGCAGCTGCTCAGGATGCTTTCGATTGTCCCTCTGTAGAACATAATTAGGGGGAGGGAGGTGGGCTTTCCTCAGCAATTTATCATTGTTTAAAAGTTATAAAGAATAAATATTTAAAATAATTATATAATTTTAAAACAAGAAAAAAATATTGAACTCATAACTTACACAATAAAATGTAGCTTCCTCCTCCACCTCACCAGAGGGAACTTTCACCCAAATATTAGCAAATTCTGATCAAGGAACACTTCCTGTTGTAATCCATTGTTTTATTGTTCTGTTGTGATTTACTGTGTACCTGTATCTGTTTTTCTAGACCTTTCTACCTGCCTCCTTTGTTTGGTTGTGATTGCTCCACAGACTGACCATTTGTGTACCGACTGTTACTAGACTGTCTCCACACTCTGTTTTTGGTTTGTGATTTTGATTTGCTGGATGTACAAACTCCACAAATGGATTCTACACATTCTGCCTCTGTGTCTCATGTCTCCGTCACATTTCTGCTGCAAGTCCTTTCAAGACTTCTTTCTGAAAAAAAAGTATCCATGAACCTTAGCTTCAACTCAACTTCTTGATGGCAATGCATTCAAAGACAAACAAAACAAATGTAATAGTGATAACGATTAATAAAATAATAATAATTTGACCACTACTTAGACTACCTCTTTAGCAAGGTCAATTTATAGCACCAAGCCAGAATTAATCCTGCTTTATTGTCTTGTTTTTTTCTTTTCTTTTTTTCTTTTGCTTTAAAAGAAAATAAGAGGATCATAAAATAAAAATATAAGGAAAAAAAATATTGCATTTGCACTTCTCAGGACAGTGAGCACTTAATAATGCATCTATAGTCCTTCAGCGCTTTAACTTCTGAAAAAAGAAAACATTGCATGTGTAAAACAAAATTTATAGGCGTGTAGCGACGTCTCTAAAACCAATTTAAGTGCACTTCAGCCTTCGACTTATCAGTGCAGATTGATGTGTTTGTGCATTCGGAGAGCGTCCTACAGGAAACACTATACTATAAAAGATACGTGAGCGTTTGTAAAGGTTATCCACTCTTTATTATTTTCAGGAATAAAAGTGATAAATAAACGCGCTGATTGAAGAGATAATCCTACACGAAGGACACGGAGACCTTCAAACTAAGAAAACTGCCCTCTGTTAAAATTCTGTAAATGCTGATAAAAGCTCATTGTACATGCTAAAAAATCGTATGAGTTTCTGTGACTCAGGACAAGGAGATTTAGGACAAAAAGTTAATTGAATCAGGAGGCTTTAACATTGATGCATACATCCAGGCACAAAAAGAATTGCACTGGGATGACAAAACACAAGTATAAGTATTGAAAACAATCACCTACAAACAAAAAATATATGCTTACATACTTCTCAACACTGGAACTCAAAGTTAGGACTATAAATGTACTTTTAGATTGGGGCCAAGCTTGACTCAATGGTAGATGTAGATTATTGTCACACTAGTGACCAAAATTTGGTCAAAATTTTCCTTAGTGTGCATGAATTGTTACTAGACAGTTCTATGGGCTGCTAAGAAGCAGAAAAATGGGAAAGGGTAGAAAAACATCAGTGTCTATGCATCTTCAGTGCTTGGCCCCCTAAAAGTAATAATAATAATAATAATAATAATAATAATAATAATAATAATAATAATAATAATACAATATGTAATAAAAAGAAAAAGATTAATAATATAATAAAACAATAAATACAAATATATAATAAAAAACAAATAATAAATCAATAATAACCACCGCAATAATAATAATAATAATAATAATAATAATAGTAATAATAATAACAGTAAGAGGAAGAAGAAACATGTTGAAATGTATTTTATAGTTCTTGCACAAATGCTAAAGCTTTATTTTGTTAAAAGAGCAAATTTTCCAGAGTTTCCTTCAGAAAAACATAAACCATATTTTTAATGAAAACATTTGAAGGCAACAATGTTACTTGTCCTTGTCGGTGTCCGAGAAAAGTTTTTTTAAATAACCAAATATTTTATGTCAGAAACTCAGAAATGGTGATGAAATATTATGCAGCATTATATCATATTTAGCACTGCACTTCACAATGGCACCAAACAGTAACAGACTTAAACATGAAAACTGCAGAATGTAATGCTGTGTAGATTTTTATATCCATAAAGACTGATGTGTTGCTGTCTGGTACAATGTTATAAATTTTCATATTCCTGAGTGTATGGTAATGTTTCTGTATACATCATTGTAATGTTACCCATAATGCACTGCCGTAATGCACTTCACCGCAGTGAATGTAAATAAAAGGTTTTGGAAAATGATTATTTTAAAAAAGCCATAATATCAAGCAAAGCCTCAAAAATTAAACAAAATGAGTTTTTCATCAGTCATTTTCATTAGTCATGGATGAAGCAGTGAAACAAAAAAAACATTTATCAGCACACAGTCTGAGAACTCAGATCACTCATATCGCATGTCCTTCTAAAGAACCTGTGATCTGCAAGGTAAAAGTAGACCTTCGAGGTCAGAAGGCTAAGGGTGAAATATTTTCAATTCAATTGAAATTAATTGAAAAATTCTTCAGTTTGAATTATAGAAAAGTCATTCATGCAGCTGTATAATTTGAAGATATTGTTTATGGTGTACATGTGCTTGAGAAAAGGCTCTTGAGTGACCTGCTTTTGAACTTAGTCCTGAACTCCTTTTGAACACCTTTGTGAGGTATCGGAATCTTGACTACACCCAAGGCTTCATTACCCAACATCAGTACCTGACTTTTACACCCTTCTGGCTGAATGCGTACAAATCTCCCTTAACACACTCCAAGATCTAGTAGTACATCTTCCCAGAAGAGTGAAGGTTAATATAAATAAGAGCAAATAAGAGATTAAATGTTGAATGAAATGTTTAGAAAGCACAAATGAATCAATGATAGATAGATAGATAGATAGATAGATAGATAGATAGATAGATAGATAGATAGATAGATAGATAGATAGATAGATAGATAGATAGATAGATAGATAGATAGATAGATAGATAAACAAAAGTTTGTGGACACTTGACCTTTGTATGTGCTTTTTAAAGATCCCATTTACTGTTATATAATAACCTCCGCTCTTCTGTAAAGACACTTGCTGTTGTGTGACATGAAATCTCAAATAAAAAAAAAAGTTAGTTTTTTAAGGTCTGTAAAGTAAAAGTTGAAAAATTCACGCTTCATTCAGGGCGTAAAATTCGTTATTTGAAAAGTGGTCGATGAAAAGTTGCACCCTTAAAGACTGCAATTACAAAATCCATTTCCATTTAGAGCAGTGTCTCGCTGCGATTTTCAACACAGAAATATCACCGCAGGAGCAAAAGTCACACACACACTCAGCCCAGGAGATATTAACTCGCCTGGAGTGTGCCCTACGTAGTGATGTGACTTATCGACCCAAAGTATCAATTTTCATTTATAACACACAGGTTTTTATCACTAAAATACATTTGTAAAACAATTTTTTATTTTTTTTTTGGTGCAGAAAACACACTGTTAAAATTTTTTTATAATAATATATATATTTTTTGAGTAATTTCCTACTAAGTAGTGCACACTACAGGAAGGGAAAGGGCAAGCACAATAAAGGAAAAAAGGAGAGACTTAATAGTGATTCAGGATGAAAGTCAGAGTATGTTAGTCATGGACAAAAGACAAGTGTCCCATTGTGTTAAAGAAGAGACAACAAGCCTGCTCGTGAGAATAGAAAGAAAGCAGGGGAGGAAGGAGGGATGAGAATAGAGAAAGAATTGATATAAGACAGAACCTCAATGTGTGTTAGTCAGAAACATCAGCTGAATGTCAATAAGTGTAATGTTACTCTTTCTTCCTTTCCTATTTTTAACACTCAATATTTTGAAGGGAAAAACACATGGTTTAAATATTATACGCACAAACACACGTGCACACAGGTTCATTTCACAGAATAATATGTAAATACAATGTGTGTTGCGTGTCAGTGTGTGTTTGATTGTATGTTGTGTGTTCGTGCAGAGTAGACCTAATTGATTCACAAACAACAGAACACACACACACACACACACACACACACACACACACACACACACACACACACAGTAATAATCATATAATCAGCTGCCATTTGACTGCACTGATGTTACAAATCAAAGACACGTGCACACACGTGCACACACACAAATACACACACAAACAAGGATCAATGTAGCGTTATGCACTTAATCTGTTTATTGCTGCTGCACAACCTCAGCATTTCAGCCACGTAGCAGTGTGTGTTAATGTGTTCAAGGTTAAATTCACGTGTTAGAGAGTGTGTTAATGGCTAATATGACCTAACACACATTTTTCCCTCCAGTAGATGCATTCATGTGCAAGCACATACATACACACATATTCTAATGTGTACATTACATATACACATGCGCACAAACACACACACTCACATACATATACATGCTGTATATATAATGCATAAACACACACTTGTACACAAAAACCTACTAATTTATACAAGCACACACAAACACAAATACATACTGTATATATTAAAGTCAAGTCAAGTCAAGTCAAGTTTATTTGTATAGCGCTTTTCACAACAGACATTGTCTCAAAGCAGCTTTACAGAAAACAACAGTGAAGGTGAATGGTGTGCGTTTGTCCCTGATGAGCAGCCGTGGCGACAGTGGCAAGGAAAAACTCCCTTAGATGATATGAGGAAGAAACCTTGAGAGGAACCAGACTCAAAGGGGAACCCATCCTCATATGGGTGACATCAAAAGTTTGGTCATAAATCTTTCAACAATACAGAACAATTTGTGATCATCATAGATCCAGCATCAGCTTCTCCATGCCAGGGCCTTTAAACACTCGGCATCTACTTCTCCATGATCATCCATAGGTCCATAATCTTCACGAGGTGGGACGTGACTGGAGCTGGCCAAACCTCAGGAAGCCTCGGGATGGGGAGAGAAAGAGAAGCAGTGGAGAGGAATTAGCGTAGCTGCTGTTCATGATATTAACAGCACAAGTTGATAATGTGCATGTGATCAGATGTTCTGGAGCACAAGGTTGTGATGTGATGTGTGTGATGTATGTTATGTGTAGGCTTTGCTAAAAAGATATGTTTTTAATCTGCACTTAAACTGGGAAAGTGTATCTGAACCCCGAACACTGTCAGGAAGACTATTCCAGAGTTTAGGAGCTAAATGTGAAAATGCTCTACCGCCTTTAGTGGACTTTGCTATTCTAGGAACTACTAGAAGCCCAGAGTTTTGAGATCTCAGGGAGCATGACGGATTGTAGCGTGTTAAAAGACTGGATAGATACATGGGAGCCAAACCATTTAGTGCTTTATAAGTGAGTAGCAGTAGTTTGTAGTCTATTCGAAACTTAATAGGAAGCCAATGTAGGGACGATAAGATTGGGGTTATATGATCGTATTTTCTTGACCTAGTAAGAACTCTTGCTGCGGCATTCTGAACTAACTGAAGCTTGTTTATTAATGATGCAGGACATCCACCTAGTAATGCATTACAGTAGTCTATTCTAGAGGTCATAAACGCATGGACGAGCTTCTCTGCATCAGATATAGATAACATATTTCTTAGCTTAGAAATATTTCTAAGGTGAAAGAAGGCTGTTTTTGTAACTTGATTGATGTGATTTTTAAAAGATAAGTTGCTGTCTAAAATAACTCCCAGGTCTTTTACCGTTGAACTAGTAGTTACAGAACAACCGTCTAAATGCAGGCTGAGATGCTGGAGCTTCTGTGTACTATTTTTTGGGCCGATGAGCAAAATCTCCGTTTTATCAGGATTTAATAGCAGAAAGTTATGGGTCATCCAATCTCTTATTTCTTCAACACACTCAGTTATGCGAGCTAATTGAGCTGTATCGCCTGGTTTGGATGAAATATATAGCTGGGTATCATCAGCATAACAATGGAAGCTAATTCCATGCCTTCTAATAATATTTCCTAATGGAAGCATGTATATTGTAAAAAGCAGGGGTCCCAGAACTGACCCTTGTGGCACGCCATAATTTACTAGCATTATCCTGGATAGCTCTCCATTTAAATCTACGAAATGGTAACGATTGGACAGGTAGGATTTAAACCAGCTTAATGCCTGTCCCTGAATACCGATGTAATTCTGTAAGCGATCGAGCATACATACACATTTGTCATCACATGCACAAACATGTACCACACACTAATTCATACAAGCACACAAAAACACATACACACATACTGTATATATTAAGGCACGCATGCACACTTGTACACACATACACACACACACACACACACACACACACACACACACACACACACACACACATACAAATGTATACAAGCACACACAAACACATGCACATATACTGTATATATTAAAGCATACATACACACTTGCACACACATGTACTAATGCATACACGCACACCAATACATACATTGTGTATATATTCGTGCCTACATACACACTTGTACACACACATATAAACATACTGAATATATTAATACATAAATACACACTTGTACACACATGCACCCATATACTAATGCATACAAGCACACACAAACACATACTGTACATATTAATGCATACATACACATTTGTCATCACATGCACACACATGTACCACACACTAATTCATACAAGCACACAAAAACACATACACACATACTGTATATATTAAGGCACGCATGCACACTTGTACACACATACACACACACACACACACACACACACACACACACACACACACACACACACATACAAATGTATACAAGCACACACAAACACATGCACATATACTGTATATATTAATGCATACATTCACACATGCACACACACATGTTCACACATACTAATGCATTCAAGCACACACGAATGCACAAATATACTGATGCATGGCAGCACACACAAATACTTACACACAATGTATATATTGATGCATACACATGCACTTGCACACACATTTACACACACACACTTTTACACATATATACTAATGCATACAAGCACACACAAACACTCATAAACCCAAATACTGTACACTAATGCATACGTGCAAACACACACTCACAAACACACACACTCACAAATATTGATAAATACATACACACATGCACGCACAGGGCACATTGTTAGTATGTTGCTGACTTGTTTGTTTCTGTTTTCTTCTTTTCATTTGTAATCTTCATAACAAATTCATCATTAATAGTTTTGTAGATGAATAATGCTGCAGCACCCCCTTGAGGACTGGAGTTTATTACTTCCATGCTAAACAATTTCTTTTTCCCAGGAGAACTTGATATTGGAGTGTGGAGATTTGTGCTCATTTAGACACCAGGGCATTAGTAAAGTTAGATACTGATGTGTGTGTGTGTCTGTGTGAAGTTCTATAGCAGGCCATTCAAGATCTTCCACTCATGTACTCTATATCTTCTTGGCGCTCATTTCTTGAAATACTTTTGGGATTTATTTACTAGATGTAGATTGGGGTACCTTTTTAATTCGAGTTCTTCTGAATCTTTCTTCACTGTTGCCTTTGACTTGCACATTAGTAATACATTTGTAAAGGTAAAATGTATGTTCTTTAAAAGTATATGTTCCTATAGATTTGTTTGGGACATAATTCATTGTGAAAATCACTATACAAATAATATCTGGATTTGATTTGACTCGAATTCGTGGGTGTTCAAGGTATTAACCGGGTGTCTATCTGCTTAATCCCTCTAAACCTTTCCAGCACCCACAGCGAGGTCATTTTTATCCACTTCACCTTTTTTTCCCACATTTTCATGAAAAAAAAAACAACAACTTTAATCTCTGAAGTGACACAGAACTGGGTGACGCCTTTGCTTTCTTTTGTATTCTCACTTGATTACGGTGATTTTCCACATTCCAGTAGCGATTTTCACTATTCACAGTATGTTTACACACAATCAGGCACCTGTTAGAACAAGGTGTCTCGTCTGGAAGAAGGAAAAATAATCATCACTTGCAGTGTTTTGTGTGCTGTCGAGAGAAAGAGGAGAGATCGAGTTTCGTCAAAGCGAGACGTCCGGAGATTATGGGGAATGGGTGTTTAGATTTAACCCCTTACGACTTGCTTTATATTTGGACTAAACATGCTGAACATGATCCTATAGATGATTTAAGGTTCTTAAATTGTCCATATTTAAACACTGTGTGTAAGAGATCATGTGACTCCGAGACAGACATAACACTGGGACTGGGAAAGTGAAAGGGTGGGAAAGTGCATGCTTCCTTTTCATTCTTTCTTTATTACAGTCTGATTAATTTTCCCATTTGTTTGCTTGTATTTCTACTTTCCTTCTTTCCTTTTTTTCTTGTTTTGTTTTTGTTTTTCGGGGGTTTTTTTGCTTGGTTTTTCCTTCCCTTCTTCAAGTCATTCAGGTTAATTCACTGAGAAATAATTTCTCCCCGATTTACAGAACGTATTAACAAAGTATTTTCTTCCTTACTTTTTTTTATTTTTATTTAAATTAAAGGTTTTATAGATGAATAGTTTTATAGATGTTTTATAGATGAATAATTCTGAAGAGCATTCCCAAGGATTGGAGTTTATTATCCCTTCGCTGGAAGATTCCCTTAGCATTTCTCACAGCTAGTCACTTGGGTTGCCTTCCCTTTTATACACAAGTGTGTGCAATTCACCTGGGAAATTAAATGCTGCAAACTTCATTACTTACATTAATGGACCATTAGGATAAATTCTACACATTTAGGTGTGTAGTTGGATCTTTTGTACCTTTTACTGTAGTACAGAATTCATTACTTTTTTTCATTGTCTTTCTTTTGATTGTCAGTCTTTACTTTTTGATATGTACTATATATTAGCTTATATTTACTATAACACACACAAACACATTTGTGGTTGTGTATGTAGCTATTCTCCTTTGTCTGTGAACATCTCTAAATTAAGCACAGTGTCACATTCCTATTTACCCCAACAATCTCCCTGTTTTTTTCTCCACCAGTTTTCTTTCACATTGCACCATAAACAAGCGTGAGAAGCGCTCAGCTCCGACTCGTTAAGTAAACGAGGGTTCTGCTCTCCTCTTAACGGGCTGGAACAGAAGGATAATTACCGAACAGCATCAAAGTGACAGTGTAGGACGGAGGCGGTCTGTGCTCTTAATGGCCGTTTAAAACACTGTTTATCAAAAACGGCACACGCTCTGCATGCTTGTTTCTTCTCATTTAACACCCGGTAGTTTCTGGCGCCTATTTAGTACTCCGACTTCTGCAGAACAAAAGCTCAGAGGCAGTAAAGCTGTTGTATTTATCCATCTGGATTCGTCCACAGAAACGACTGGCCTCAAAACGTTTAAGCCGCATTTATTTAACATAACATTTCTCCATATACGATTCTCCGGCTCAGTCATGACTTGTTCAACTCTGTTCCGATTTTTTTGGCACCCCGAGCCACTGACCTGTACACTGACCTCGGATTGTGGATCTGTTTTATTTATATTGTCGCTCCTAACACTATTCGCTGTGACAGTTTTGAACAGACAGATTTGAAAACATTTGTTCAGCTTTGGATTTTATTTGACAGAACATCACAGGGATGTTTGTACTAACAAAAATTCTTCATAATCAGAAAAGGTACGATAGGGTGTCCCACAGGTTTCTGGGTAAGGTCCACTGTTGTTTTGACTTGAACTCTACTTCTTGGACTCTATTTCACAAACATAATGTTGGATTTCATTTCTAAGCCAGTTGTACATTATTATTGTACATCTACAGCATACTTTGAATTAGGGGTGACTCAGAATAGTCGGAGATTCGATGTCTCAATAAAAGGAGTCTCACTAGCAATCTTAGTCGAATTTTCACTGAGATGTTATAAAAAAGGATTGTGCCATTATGGTTATTTGGGGTACGCAATGTCTGATTTACTACCAGTTTTCTTAAAAAAAAAAAAAAAAGTTAACATACAGCCTATTGTGATAGTTCTGTAAATTAAAATGTCAAAAAAAAAAAAGCTTTTAATAATTTTTTAACATGCGTGAATAAATTCAAACCCCCGTGCTAGATTTGAGTTTTACTTTCCATGATCAGTGACCAGCACAGGAGCAAAATGGTGGCAGAGATTTCTTTAACAATGTCTGGGAGATTCTGTTCATGTGTATTCTCTTTAAATTTAATAAAAAAATTAATTAGAAGAGAAAAAAAAATAATTTTGGTTCCACTGATGTTGTGCTATACTTGCGCTCACACAGGCAATTAAGCCGATTTAATTTAATTTGAGTGTGGTCTTTCTGCAGTTATTTATTTTTTAGTTTTTTTGATCCAAAATATTTTTTTATAGATTTTCTTTTATATATTTGTTCTGTACATCATGTGTTTTAAATGTTATGCAAAATGCATTGTCAATTTTGTCACTTGACAGGCAGTTTTGTTCTTTTGTAAAAGAAAAAGTTGTTTCTCTGTGCTGTAGGAGAAAAAAAAAGTGGTCTTATCCATCTGTTGTCCCCCCAACAACACACAACGATTCAACTATGTATAAGCGAGACTTGAAAATTCTGATTCGACTATGTAAATCCTGAGTCAGGGACATGTATAGTAAGTTCATGTATGCTTGTGCTTAGGGTACAATTTATTGTCTAACTTTTCCTTGCAGGAAAATGATAAAACTGGCAATCTAAGCCAAAGTAATAAATAGAACCTTGTTTAATTTTTACAGTTTTGTTGTAAATACCTCCATTTACCAATCTAGCCTATATTTCCATTTGAACTTCTAAAATGTCTAAAAATGTCTAAAATGTATACCCTTAGTCAACATCAAATGTGACTTGTTAACATGTTTCAAGACAAAGCTGTTTTTTTTTTTTTTTTTTTTATGTTGATGTTTTATACGGTCAACCAGGACTTCATTTCCCATCCACCTTACAGACTACAGCCCGATCACATGACCCTGTCACATTATCGCTCTTCTGAAAACACCCACCTGTTCTGTGTTAAGCCTTGATTAGTGTTTCTATTTAAGTCCAGATGTTGCTTAGTTTGTTTGTTAAGTCTCAGCTGTATGCATCATGCTGTGCTCTCCACTGTTATCTAGCTTAGTTATTATTTTTTGTATTTTTGTATTTTTTATTCTGTTGATAACTTGAATCTCTGCATCCTAACTGTTGTTTTTTAGTCAGGTGTTTTTGTCAGGTGTAAACACATTGTCCCATTGGGTTTTTAAGGTTTCAAATGGTTGAACAGATGAACAAATAAAGAAAATAAATGCTAGATGTAATATTTAGAACATGCATTTGTCAAGTTTTAATCAGAGTGAAATTGATTTAATTTATTTTATAATTAGGTTAGGTTTGTGCATAATAAAAAATGCCTACCAAATAAAACCTTTGTCCAAATATTTATAGTAAAAAATATTTATAGTAAGAAAATAGTAGTGTTTTGGATGACAATTTGTCCAAATTGGAATTGTCGTCCAAAACTCTTTTCTTTAGAGCTAGAAATACCTAGGTAATACCTAGAGCTAGGTAAAAAAGAACCTAGATAAAGCTTTCGACAGAGATCATAATCAACAAATCACTTACTATAAATATTTGGACAAAAGTTTGTGGACATCTGATGATAAGATTTGAAAGTAAGTCCCAATTTGTTGTTATAATAAGCTCCACTCTCCTGGGAAGATGTTCCACTACATTTTGGATTGTGCTTGTGAAAATTTGTGCTCATTTAGCCACAAGTGTGTTAGTAAAGTCTGATGTAAGATCTGAGGTGAGGTGATGAGGCCTGGGGTGCAGTCAGAACTCTAAATAATCTTAAAGACGTTCAGTAGGTTTGAAAGGTTAGAAGGTTAAAATCACAGCACCACCAAGCTGCCACTACTGGGCCCTAAAGCAAGGCCCTTAAGCCTCAACCGTCATTTATAAGAGTTTTTGCCAAATTCTATGAATATAAATGTATATCAGGCTACTCATGATATTCTACTTGAAACCATATCAACCATATCTTCATGGAGCTGGCTTTGTGCACAGGGACATTGTCAGGCTGGAACAGGTTTTGGTCTCCTAGTTCAAGAGAAGGGAAATTTTAATTTAAAGACATTTTATACAATTGTGTGCATCTAATTTTGTGGAAACAGTTTGGGAAAGAAACATGGGGTGTTCTCCCCCTCAGTGAGTTCTTTGATCCTTGAGAGCACAGAGGTCACACTACGTCCATGCATTATGTGTTGCATAAACTTTTGTAGATTTCTGCAAGCTGCAAAACTGTGTGCTTTGGCTTAGCTTGCATTTTGACACCATTTTAAGTTTCAGATCTGCAGAAATGAAGAAAAACACAAATAATCAATATAACACAAAACATTTTCAACAAGTTATACACTATATAAACAAAGACATCTGATTGTGCCTGCCATATGGGGTTCTGTTTGAACAGACTAAACACGGAACGTATAAAGATTTAGTTAATGTTTGTAAAAAAAATGGTATTTGTTTGAAAAAAACTTATCCAACATTAGCACTCAGGACACTGCCATACTCTCTCTTCAGGGATTTTACAGCACGCTGCAGGAATGTAAGCTCTTGTTCCTGATGTTGTTCGATAGGTAGATATATAATATCGATCTCAACAGAAGGCTGAATTTTGTTGCGCCACAGGATGCACAGTTCAGCACATTCACAATCGTTCGAGTTCCTTTAGGCCAACAAATCTCAACCAGAGACAACAGGTTTATGATTGATTTTAGATATGTGCTATGGAGGATAAAAAACATTTTTTGGCGGAGTTTTGCACATCTTGGAGAAGTTGAGGCTGAGCAATGGCCTGTACCTGAAAACGTATCGATTCTGGAATTTAAAATTGAATTCGAGTTGAACGGATGCATTTCATGAATATTTATTTCCATATTTTCCACACAATGAGAAAGTAAATGGTTATTGTGAGATCTTTGGAGTTGTATTTACAAGTTCTACTTCGGTGTTGTGAAGTTTTCTACAGCAAAAAATAAATAAATTGAGACTTTGGAAACTCTTGTTTTATCTCAGTTTCCTGAAAAATGTTTGAGTGTGAATGAGAAGTGATAAAATTCCATCGTTTGAATACTGACCATTTTTCTAGCATTTAATAATACAAAAATGAAATTTTCTTTTTACTTTTAAAATGTGCAAATCATTCACCTATAGTTTACCCATAGGAAAAGCCACCAGATATATGAAATACTACAAGGGATGTTCTGTCGAATAAATCAAATAAATCATCTGTTGCTGATTCACAGGTTCATAGTGGTCCATTGAGTATTTTAGTTAAGAAATCAATCAAATTCAGGTGAATTTAGAATAATACCTTTGTTGATCATTAGAATTAAATGAATTTCAAACTTAAATTCTGTTCATCAAATGTTTAGTCTTGTCATGGTTTTATATCTTTTTCCTATCTTTTCTCTTTTTTTTTGTGAAGTAAAACCAAAGTGTTGGTGAAGTCTAAACTGTGATTGATCTCAAGGTCTTGATATCACAGGCTTATATAAATGCACTCATTCTAATAAAGTACTAATAATGAATGCACTCCTTCTTCCTCTTCTTCTTTCGCCTGCTCCCATTGGGGTTGCCACAGCGTATTATTTGTCTCCATACCAGTCTGTCCTCTACATCTGTCTCTTTCACACCAACTACCTGCATGTCTTCCCTCACCACATCCATAAACCCCCTCCTTGTTCTTCCTCTATTCCTCCTTCCTCGTGGCTCCATCCTCAGCATTCTCCTATCAATATACCCCATGTCCCTCCTCTGCACATGACCAAACCATCTCAATCAGGCCTCTCTCACTTTGTCTCCAAAATTCCTACATGCACTGTCCCACTAATAAACTCATTTCTAATCATGTCCATCCTCATAACTCAAAACAAAAACATCACTTCAAAACATCTTCAGCTCTGCTACCTCCAGCTCCACTTTCTGTCTCTTACTCAATGCCACTGTCTCTAATACATACAACATCGCAGGTCTCACCACAGTCCTATAAACTTTCCCTTTCACTCTTGCAGATACCCTTCTATCACAAATCACTCCTGCCACTCTTCTCCACCCACTCCACCCTGCCTGCACTCTTTTCTTCACTTCTCTAACACACTCTTCATTACTTTGCACTGTTGATCCCAGGTACTTAAACTCCTCCACCTTCTTCACCTCTTCTCCCTGCAACTGCACCACTCCACTGCCCTCCCTCTCATTCACACACATGTACTCTGTCTTACTCCTTCTGTCATTCCCCTTCTCTCCAGCACGTACCTCCAGCTCTCCAGGCTCTTCTCTACCTTCATCCTTCTCTCACTACAAATCACAATATCATCTGCAAACATCATAGTCTATAGCGACTCCTGTCTGACCTCGTCCGTCAACCTGTCCATCACCACTCAAACAGGAAAGGGTTTAGAGACGATTCTTGATGCAGTCCAACTTCCACCTTGATCACTGCTGTCACACTGTCCTCGATACATGTCCTGCACCACCCTCACATACTTCTCTGACACACCTGACTTCCTCATACAATAATGCACTCTTTCTAATAACTATTAATAATAAGCCATATAATATTCATAAGTAAAAGATCATGAGGTTTATATAACATATATGGGAAAAGTCTCCAGTGCTCATGCTTTGTAACAATCAGCTGTAAAATCTAAGCTTCCTAACCTCTGTCCTGAAGATTTTATGGCTTTCTCTAACTATGTTATTTGACTTTTTTATAATTATTGAAAACAAAAGACAAAAAAATAGCAATATAAATAATAAATAGTAATAACCTCATTATTGGAGACAGAAAAAAATGGCTGATGAGGGAATGACAAATTGCAATGTGGACATTACAGTCATCAAACTCAGAATACAGCAAGCCTACAAACTTTGCCATAAGTATGACACACCATAAAAAATGCTCACAGTCACATGACTTCCAAACATTAACAGCAACATATATTGGATTTTCACACATACAGCAGCACCTTGAAGTTAATGGTTAGTATGTGCTTACATCTGAAATGTAGTTAAACCTGTGTATTGCTGTTTCCAAGTTATGGTTTTCTGATTTGCATATGTCTCACGCTCCTATTTTCTGATATATAGCTGCTGTAACATAAGTAAGAACAGGAACACACCTGTTTCATTTGCGTTCCACACCATCAAATGCACGGTAATTAAAATTTTTCAAAAAATAATAAAATAAAATAAATCTTTAATAAATAAGATTAGATTGCTGTGGTAGAAGAGGAATAATACACATGGAGTCATGCTGTTATAGGAAAATAATCAACTTAAGGGTATAATAACTCTTCATTACAACACCCTGTTGAGCAGTGTGTGTAATTAATAGTGTCTGACTGTGTTAACATTTTATTTTCAGTTTTATTAAAATAACTGAACATCATGTGTGTGACAGAAATAAAAAATTATGTAAAACCTGGACTTTCATGAATTTATTTTTTATGATGTTCATTACCCGTGTCTGTGTGTGGGTGTGTGTGGGGGCAAAATTAAGCAAACAGCTGCAGGATTTGTGATCGGCTGCTGCACTAAAGATAAATTGGCGCTCGGTTAGGAGAAGTGCACCCTAGGCACCTTTTCCTGCACTCGTTCTTCAGGCTCGGATTGAATCGATACACACCGTAATTCACTCGCTCCGTTTGGGTTAATGGAGTCGCTCTGATGTCAAATGGAAAGGATGTGAAGACAGTGAGGCAGATAAACGAGGAAAAAAATGAAATCCTGCCGAAATAGAGCCGCGCGTAGACTCATCCCGAGTTAATGCCGTACATGAGCGTGCAGCTGCCTTAAAAACTCATTTTCATTTTCTTAGTATGAACTGAAGCCGATTCACAAATGCTCTGCTGTTCAGCGATAACAAAATAGAAGAAGGAACAAAACATTCAGAGCGGATTCTCCATTGTTTCAGCATTGTTCCCATTTCATCTGTTCTGTTTTATCTGTTCAGAAAATGCTGAAAATAACTTTGCCCAAGTTTTTGGTTATTGTTATTAGCAGTAGTTGTAGTCATAAAATGCATAGAAAAAACAGCAGTAGAAGTAGGGGTAGTTGTAGAAGTAGTAGTAGTAGTCATAGTAATAGTCATAGTCAGTCATAGTAGATATATTAGTAGTCATAGAAATAGTAGTAGAAGTTGTAAAAGTTGTAGTAGTCATAGAGGTGGTAATAGAATTAGTAGTGGAAGTAATCGTAAAAGTAGTCATAGAAGTAGAAATAGTCTTAGAAGTAGTAGTTGTACTAGTAGTAGTTGTACTAGTGCTAGTAGTCATAGAAATAGTAGTATAGTCATAGAATTAGTAGCAGTCATAGTAGTAGCGGTAGTAGTCATACTAGTAGTTGAAATAGTAGTTGTAGTAGTTATAATAATAGAAGTACTAGTTGTACTAGTGGTAGTAGTCATAGAAATAGTAGTAATACAAGTAGTAGTAGCATGCATAGATGTAACCCAGCCATTAGGATTGCACAAGCCAGTGCACTCTCAGTGCCAGTCCCAAGCCCGGATAAATGGGGAGGGTTGCGTTAGGAAGGGCATCTGGCATAAAACATGTGCCAAATCAAATATGAGGATCACGAATCAGAAATTCATACCAGATCGGTCGAGGTCCGGGTTACCAACGACCGCCGAAGGTATGTGTAGCCAACAGGGTACCGGTGGAAATTGGGCTACTGTTGGCCGAAGGAGGAAATGGAGACGAGGAAGACGTCTACAGAGACAGCATTAAAAAGAAGTGTAGGAGAATGGAGGTTCGGGTTGGTACATTAAATGTTGGTACTATGACTGGTAAAGGGTGAGAGGTAGCTGATATGATGGAGAGGAGAAAGGTAGATATGTTGTGTGTTCAGGAGACCAAGTGGAAAGGGAGTAAGACCAGGAACATTGGAGGTGGGATTAAACTGTTCTATCATGGTGTGGATGGAAAAAGAAATGGTGTAGGGGTGATTCTGAAGGAAGAGTACAGTAAGAGTGTAGTGGGGGTAAAGAGAGTTTCTGGTAATGAACATGAAGCTGTAAAGGGTGATGATAAATGTCATTAGTGCTTATGCTCCACAAGTGGGTTGTGAGATGGAGGAGAAGTAAAAATTCTGGATTTAGTTAGATGTAGGGTAGAAGGTGTACCTAGGAATGAACGATTGGTGATTGGGGCAGATTTTAATGGGCATGTAGGTGAAGGGAACAGAGGTGATGAGGAGGTGATGGGTAGGTATGGCCTTAAGGAGAGTAATGTGGAAGGGTAGATGGTGGTAGATTTTGCTAAAAGGATGGAAATGGCAGTGGTGAACACTTATTTTGAGGCATATAAGGAGCTGTATGAGAAGTTGGACACTAAGGAATGAGAAAAAGATTTGTGCCTTTTAGCCAGACAGAGGGACCGAGCTGGGAAGTTGAGAAGATGGAGAGAGAATTTTGAGCAGCTGATGAACGAGGAAAATGAGAGAAAGAGAGAAAGAGAGAGAGAGAGAGAGAGAGAGAGAGAGAGAGAGAGAGAGAGAGAGAGAGAGCGAGAGAGAAGGTTGGATGGTGTGGAGATTGTGAAGCAGGAAGTGGATAGGATTAGTAAGTAAGAAATGAGAGCAGCGATTAAGAGGATGAAGAATGGAAAGTCGGTAGGACCCGATGACATACCTGTAGAAGCATGGAGATGTTAAGTAGAGATGGCAGTGAATTTTTAACAAGATTGTTTAACATGATTCTGGAAGGTGAGAGGATACCTGAGGAATGGAGAAGAAGTGTGCTGGTACCAATCTTTAAGAATAAAGGAGATGTGCAGACCTGCAGTAACTACAGGGGAATTAAGTTGATCAGTCACACCATGAAGTTATGGGAAAGAGTAGTGGAAGCCAGGCTGAGAGAAGAGGTGACCATCTGTGAGCAGCAGTATGGTTACATGCTGAGGAAGATCACCACAGACACATTATTTGCTTTGAGAATGTTGATGGAGAAGTATACAAAAGGTCAGAAGGAGCTGCATTGTGTTTTTGTGAATTTAAAGAAAGCATACGACAGGGTGCCGAAAGCATCCTGCTGGCAATTGTTTTTACTGGCAATTTTTTTTACTGACTTCTTGAGGTTTTTAATATTTCTAGACAATTTTCCTTCTTCATTTATTTATTTATTTCAAGGTAAGCAGCTACTTTTACTTTTACTTTTCCTGCAATATACCCCACTACATGCAACCACCATGCTACACAATTGTAATGATGCTCACATAGCAGTAAACACCGTGGATGAACAGTTCTCTTGACCAGAGGACGATAATTAAAAAAGAATGGTGATCTGTGTTCTTCCAAGATTTTAAATATGTGCAAATGGTAATTTGTACAGGTGCTTGTTGTACCTTCAGTTGTTTGGAAACTCCTCATGAGAAACCGAACTTGTGGAGGTTGACAGTTTTCTTGAGGTCTTAGCCGAGTCATGTCGTAATATTATTTCTGATGTGAACAAAGAAGACGGGCAAAAAATTTACAACATTTATATAAGTGCACTACATAAGGAATGATAAGCTGTATTTTAACCACTATGCAGTGTGTTATTTGGGAATGAGTTTGTTAGGGCTTATGTCTGTTTGAATGTCTGTCTTTGTCTCTGACAGTGTTTGTGTGTCTAACTGCCCTTTTCTCTGTCAGTGTCTGTCTGTCTTTTCTTTCTGACTGTGTGTATCTGACTGTCGTTCACTCTGACACTGTCTGTCTGTCTGACTTTGTCTCTGACAGTGTGTGGGTGTGTGTCTTACTGTCTCTCTCGATGGCAGTGTGTGTCTATCTGTCTGTCTGTCTTTTCTCTCTGACAGTGTCTGTCTGTCCTTCTGTTTTTCTCTTTAACAGTGACTTGTGGTCCTTCTGCCTTTCTCTCTGACAGTGTGTGTCTGTCTTTTCTCTCTGACATTGTGGGTGTGTCTGAATTTTTTTCAGACAGCATGTTTTGCCGTCTTTCTCTCTGACATTATTTGTGTGTGTCTGTCTGTTTTTCTGTGTTTGTGTGTATTTCTCTCTGACTGTGTGTATGTCATTCTTTTTTTTTTTTTGTCTGACTGTGTGTTCATTTGTCTGTCTAAATATGTGTGTGCGTGCGTGGTGTGTGTGTGTGTGTAATTTTTTCTGACAGTGTGTCTGCATGTGTGTGTTGTTCACTATTTGGAATTGAGCCTGTGACTAATTATTAGGCTAATAAATATATAATTATAACATGCCCATGTGAGGATATAACCAATTTTATGATGTTTGTATGATGTGTGTCCATACGGAATGATGTGTGTTACCTTGTGTATGGCTTAAATGCTGCAAGTACAGTTTATTAATAAAGGCAGTAAAACCGCTTAAAAGTGCTTGCAGGGTTGAGGGTTAAAGCATTAAAGTGAGGGAAAGCACGAGAGTAACAGCCTCCATCCATCACTCTGAGCTCGGCTATAATCGGCCTTTCTGAAGAAACACACGCTCAATTGAAAACATGAGCAGCATCTCAAATCACCCTGCCCCTACATTGTGTGCCCTACAGTGTCCACTTCCTTACCTACAATCTCATCCACAAAGCACAGACACACACTGTCTCACCCTCATAGCCAAAACCATCACAGAGTGTTTCACAAAAAAAATAATTGTGTATGCCTGTCTATCCTATCGTATATCTGTCTGTCCACTCGTCTGTGTGTCTCACTGTGTATTTGCATGCATTTTTAAGTATGTGTGTTTGTGTTTCTGTCTGACTGTGTAAACCAATCAATTTACTTTCTGTCTGAATGTCTGTCTAAATGTCTGACTTACTGTCTGTCTACGAATTATCTGTATCTGTCTGCTTTTTGTTTGTCTCTGTCTGGGTGTATATGTCTGTCTATATGTATGCCTATTCACTAGCGTCTGTCTGTCTGCCTGCCTGGAAAGTGAAATATCAATTAGAACACTTTTTATCCAATTCTTGCACAGTTTGGTGCATAGGTGCATGATCCAAACAGATGTGTAAGCCATGGTCTCCTTCCTGTTGTTGCTATTGTCTGTGTGTGTGTGTCTGTGTGTGTGTGTGTGTGTGTGTGTGTGTGTGTGTGTGTGTGTGTGTGTGTGTGTGTGTGTGTGTGTGTGATGGGACAGCTCTGCCTTCCCTTCAGCTGAATGCGTGGTTTTATTTAACAGTGCCTTTACCCATATGGTAATAGATGGAGATTAGATTGAAAGTGAATTCCCCATTTAATAGCGTGCAGTGGAGAGCTGTAAACAAGGCAGAAGCAATCTCTTTTTTTTCCGTTCCCCTACTCTCACTCTGTCCTTCTTTTTATGGCCAGAAAAAGAGAGAGAGAGAGGAGGAGGAGAAGGAGAAAGAGGAGGAGGTTTTGAAGGAGGAGTGAGAGAAAGAGAGGAAGCGAGAGGAATACTGATTGTCCTGTGACTCGAAGGTGAGAGAACAGAGGAAAAGAGCTGAATTCCTAATGTTACTTTGGGCTGGCCAGGTTAACAAAGGCTTTTCGGTGATTAATAATTACACCACATACACTGACAGGTGTGTGTGTGTGTGTGTGTGTGTGTGTGTGTGTGTGTGTGTGTGTGTGTGTGTGTGTGTGTGTGTGTGTGTGTATGTGTGCGTGTGTGCGTGCGGGCGTGCGTGTGTGTGTGTGTGTGTGTGTGTGTGTGTGTGTGTGTGTGTGTGTGTGTGTATGTGTGTTTTTATTTACCTAAAACACAGATCAGGCAGTTACATATGTAATCTGCATCTCAAATAAAACTCTCTAAAAGGAAATGAAGCTGTTGATGTGATTTATAGCAGTCAAGCTTTAACATCAGTTATAAAATATTCTGTCTGTCTGGTCTGATGGAAAAGGAAAGGGTTTCTCCATAAATTCGGCATTCGTCCAAGAGAGCGGAATTGACAAATGGGCCAGCAGCACCCTTCCATTTCAATCTTTTTTTTTTTTTTTCGTTTTGTAAATGGGCCGTCAGTTATGAGATGATTTGACATTTTTGTTTACATTTCATTTGCTCCGAAAATGATATTTAACATTTATTCGTTTAGCGAATACACCTAGTTTGAGAGAGATTTCCACACAGAAAACCACGGTCTCTTTTAGCCACAGCCCTTTTTCTGATCCAAATGATTTACAGCACCGATATGATGATTTAGCACTGATATACCAGAAAGTTATGCTCAATTGCCCTAGGTTTGCAGAAAATCTCAGGTCACACTACCCCTAGTGGTGTGGAAGTCTAGAATAAAAAAATTAACACTTATTATTCAGTATTTTTTTGTAAAATCCCTGATATTTAAATTAATAGGTGTTAAAACATTTAATTCAGAGTGAATATATTGGACAACATATTACTCAGGGTGATGACTGGACTTTGACTGGGCCATTGCAGCACCATGATTCTGTTCTTTTTCAGCCACTCTGTGTTAGGTTTGCTGGTGTGCTTGGGATCATTGTCCTATTGCATGTCCCAGTTTCAGTCAAGCTTTAGCTGTTGGAAAAATTGCCTTATATTTGCCTCTAGAATACTTTGGTATACAGTGGCATTCATGGTTGACTCGATGACTGCCCAGGTCCTGGGGCTGCAAAACAAGCGTAAATCATCACATCTCCTCCACTGTTTTAAGTATAAGGTGTTAATGCACAGCGCCACATTTGGCAAAAACAAAACAGCATACCAGCATTAAAATCTCCACTTTGGTCTTGCTTGTCCAAAAGACATTGATTGTGGTTTGTTCTTTGTAGAGAGGAGAGCCTTCCTCCTGACAACCCTTCCAAACAAACCTTTCTTATTTATGTTTTTTCTAATTGCATGAAGTTTTAACATGCTAACTGAGGCCTGTAGTCTAGGATGATTTTTTTTTATATATATATATATATATATATATATATATATATATATTGCATGGTCTGACCGTTAGGTTAATTTGCTGGGACGTCTACTTTTTGGGAAGATTGGCAACTGTCTTGAATGTTTTCCACTTGTCAATAATGTTTGTCACTGTAGAATGACAGATCTTAAAATGGCCTCCAAAAAGTAATGGGATGCAGCAATTGCTTCTTTAAGATCACTGCTGATGTATTTCCTTCCTGGCATTGTGTTCACACACACCAAAACGCTCCAACGCAGCAAACTCCTAAAATTTTTTGGATGTGGTCGCACTGGATGGTGTTTAATTAATTAAGGGCATTTAAAAGGCAGCACCTCACTGCTACTTAGCTTCTTAAGTCCTATGGAAGCAGTACGGTTGTAATTAGATTTTCATACAGTACAAAGCTTCTCCATTTCAGCTTGATTTTTTAAAATATAAATAATGACAGTGTAATATGTCATGTGTTGTTCATCTAAGGTTGTATTTACCTACTTTTAAGACCTAAAAAGGACCAGCAGGATTTTATTATTTGCTGATACCTACAATCTTGTAAGTCAAAGAGGGTGTAATTTCTTTTCTGCATGACTGTATACAAACATACTGTATGTACACACACACACACACACACACACACACACACACACACACACACACACACACACACACACACCAGTACACACACACACACACCAGTACACACTATTCTATCTATGAGAGCTTGTAAAATGTGTTTTATGAGCTTCGATTATTTAATAGAAGATGATGGTATAGAAGTTAAGTCAGGCTTCTCTGCTTTCCCTTTCGAAAACACACACACACACACACACACACACACACACACACACACACACACACATTCCCCACATAGCTGCAAGTGCACACTACATCTCTTTGATCTTTTATAAATTTAAAACTGTCCAGCCAATCAGGAGCCACATGTAGAAATTCAGCAGCCACACTGCCTCCTCACAGATAATGTATGACACCAAAAAATATTTTAAATGTTCAGTTCGGACTTTCGCTGCTCTCTGCTGTTGCCGTTTCTCCCTGTTGTGACTTTCCGCATGAGGCCTGGCCTTCAATGTCCATCTGTCTCTGCACTAAATCTAACTTTAGACATCATTGTGCATGATTAGAATTTACATCAGGCTTTATTATGGCATCTAAAGGTCAGGGTTTTCTTAACAAAGCAACCCTAATGAGCCTGTAGGTCACTTACACACTTCTACACACTCTCTCATACTTCTCAACACACACTACTACACACATACAGTTTCAAATGTGGCTCATGCCCTGAAGGAGTGTTTGTGTAATTGAGACCAATATGCTCGGGTCCAAAGGACTAAGTGTACATGGTCTAATACTTTATGGATTCTATAGTAACAGCTTAGTCACAGGGTGTAGCATAATAAATACTCCACATAAACATGTAAAACCTAATAGATTTATTGTAGTTTAAGTTTGCTGTGAGGAGATGTTCGAGTTCACATTTTTAGACGTAGTCTCCAGTGTCAGTGTGAACATGCAGGACATGCTCTTTCTGTGATGTTCTTACTGAGTCCATAAAGCTATGACCTAAAACTCTGCAGGAGATAAAGGGAGAGGGAGAGAGAGAGCGAGGAAGAAAGAGAGAGAGAGAGAGAGAGAGAGAGAGAGAGAGAGTCCTTGAACACTTAAATACTTTAAAAGATAGACAGAGATTCATACAGTCATAAACATAGAGGAAGACAGTGAGAGACCAAGAACAAAGTAGAGAAAAAGAGAAGAAAGTCTAAGACAAATAAAAATAGAAAGGGGGAGAGGACAAAGAGAGAGATAGAGAGAGAAAGAGAGCGATAGAGAATGTTCTCCCTCATTCGTCTCGTACAGCTCTATATCACTGTTTGCAGTTTTTCAGCTGAGATAGAACAGAATCCATCAGTTCACACTTCTGTACCTGCGGCACATATAAATACCTCTCTGTCTCCGTTCTTTCTCTCTCTCTCTCCCTTTCTCTCTCTCTCTCTCTCTTCTTTACTCTTTCCCTCCCTCTCCTTTTATTTCCTGCAGAGTTTTAGGTCATGGCTTCACGGCCTCAGCAAGAACATCGCAGCGTCCCCTTTCAGATATTCACTCACTTGTAAAAACCCACTCTCTGTTTCAGGATCTTTCCCTTTTACTCTTTCTCTTCCCACTCTTTTTTTTTCACGTTCCTTTAATGAAAAATCTTGTTTTCTAAAAATCTATTCCTCTCATCAGTTTCATGCAATTCAGTTTAATTGGCTCAAATGTTACACATCATATTATTATTATCATATCATAATCATATTATTATTATTATTATTATTATTATTATTATTATTATTATTATTATTATTATTACAAATACTTGATTAATATAATATTTTGGTTGATATGTGTATTTTAGTTTGCATATAGAAAAAAAAGTGTCTTTCATTTGCTTTGGGTATATAAACATTACATCTTAAGGTCTTTTAAGATCACATAAAAATAACTGATATAGAAAAAAGGATTTAAAACTGTTTTATGTAGAAACATGATTTCAAAAAAACATTTTGAACACAAAATGTAAAAAAATTCAAAAGATCCTGCAGCGACAAGGCTAATGGTACAAGTAATTGAAACATGAATAACCTTGACTAACCTCTGTGTTATAGCATGTTGCTGCTATAGCACAGAGCTTTCTAAAAACATAACAAATGTCACAGAGAGGAGAAATACTCCTAGCAAAAATCATGAGTGGAGCAGACTGAAGTAAAAAGGTCCAACGTCTGAAGGTGGAGCTTGATCATGTACGTGATTTGCACGATGCAACAGTTGATGTGTGACTTGTACATCATTATAAACAGATTAATTTGCTCTGTATGGTTTTACTGAAACCAAAGACTCAATTTGTAATGATTTATGATGCTAAATTGGCAGCTATTCACTTATATTAACTGTTGGCTACATTTGTCTGGAAATGTACTGTGCAACATCATGTTTTGTCAGTTAAACATCTTGATAAAAATGAAATAGGTCTAAAGAAGAACCTTGAGGGATGCTGTAGGAATTTCACAGTGCTAAACTGGTAGCAATAACCTCCTTTACATGTTAGTTACATTGGCTTGGAAATGCGCTCTGCAAATGAAAGCCAGCATCATGTTTTGTGAGTTACACATCCAAGCAGCTAGCTATACAAAAAGAGAAAAATGGGCCTAAAGAAGAACCCTGTGGGATGCCATTTGAGTTTTACAGTGCTTAACTAGTGGCTATGACCTCCTTTACATGTTGGCTGCATTAGCTAAGAAATAGCCTACATCATGTTTTCTGTGAGTTACTACGACTGCGTTTTAATGCCATTAAGATTACAAGAGTAGGTCATAGCAATATGAGAGATAAAGTCACAAATTACAATAATAAAGTCGTAGCAGTAAGAAAAATAAAGTCAAAATTATGAGAATACATTTGTAGCGGCACAAGCAGCCTAACGCCAGGCATGTTCTCGCATGGACATTTAATGAACAGTGGCTGCTGTTGTTTAAATTTACGTTTTTTTGTGTACCGAATTTTTCTGGGTCATTAGTGTTAAGCTGCATTTAAGCAATAGCGCCCCTTAAGGTTACAAAATACATTGGTAACAGATAAGTGGTGTTTTGAGCTTCCTGTACATGTTAGTTACATTGGCTTGGAAATGTACTGAACAAATGAAAGCAACATCATATTTTGTGATTTACACCTCCAAAGATCTAGCTAGACACGAAGTGTTAAAGTGGGCTTGAGGTAGAACCTTGTAGGATGCCATTTGAGTTGTACAGTGCTCAACTGGTACCTATAAACTGGTGGCTATGAGCTTTCTTAACATGTTAGCTACATTAGCCTTGTCTCAGCTGATCATTCCCCTGTGGGTCTTGGATTTCTGGCTGAACATTTTAATTAGAAGATGAAAATAGAATGTGTGCATGTGAACAAATTCTCAGAAAATCAAAGTGGGTTAACAGATTTGTGATGTCAGATTGCAACACTTGTGATATTACAGAATGTAAAGATTAGCGATGGGCACATCCAAAGGCGATAAACCTTTATTCCTTGGCCTCGAGTGGATAAAGCTTTATGACTGCATTTTTCCTCTATCTGTCTGTTTCCTAACAGTCTGTGTAGGTAATGAACCTTCTGCCAGAATAACTGTGATAAATTTACGTGTAATCGGACAGGAGAGGATGGAGGTGTGTGTGTGTGTGTGTGTGTGTGTGTGTGTGTGTGTGTGTGTGTGTGTGTGTGTGTGTGTGTGTGTTGGTGTGTGTCTGAGTGTGTGTGTGTGTGTGTGTGTGTGTGTGTGTGTGTGTGTGTGTGTGTGTGTGTGTGTGTGTGTGAGAGAGTGAGAGAGAGACAGAGCGAGAAATAGGGCCAGAGACACGGCTCTCTGAGGGGACAGACAGAGTGAAAAAGGACAGAGATTATGATGGTGACACGCCATCATAAATCAAAGAACCATGGCCAAGTCAGAAAGAGTGGTCAGTGTGATAGTACAAGGAGAGGCTGTGTCTCAAATCACAAGGAGGTATTCAGTAATCTATAGAGAATGAATCAGTGGCGGAATCAGTGGCTTCTCTGCTGGCCTAAACACTATCAGAAGCACTGACCTACATTTACAACCTAAATTCTAATATTTGTTCCATAAAATTGTATTATTATTAATTTATTCCCAACAGTTTATTCTCTTCATTTCTCTTCATATTCTCTTGGCTGCACTGCTTCCAGTACGTGTATGTGGATAGTAGATTTTTTTGTTTAATCAGATTTCAGGCTCTATATGCTGCCATGTAAATTTAATCAGACGAGGGCCTGCAAAGTCTGTTCTGCTGGCGTTTTTACCATTGTCCCCTCAAGAAATAGCTCTGTTTCTTTAACCAATCAGATTTCATGTTCTCCTCACAGGGACAGCTAGCTGGCCCAGAATAGCGTCAGCATTTTTCTGTCCTTTGATCAGAGGTAAACTGTTTCAGCCAAGTTAAACTGGCAAAACACGTGTGTAGCACTGCACACATTAATACATCTGAGTTAGACTTTTTTATGCCTACGGAGGGGGAGAAATTTATTTGGTCTCGGACATACTTAAAAATTAATTTTCAAGAAAAGCTAGACATCGTGAGGAGAGGTCGGCCAAACCCGAAGCTAGCTAGCTTGTCTCAAACAAAGGGTTTGTTCGCCACTTCCAGACCAGTAAATACAAACGGTGCCACTGACTTACAGCCTCTGAGGAGCGGTGCAAATTATGAGTCTGCATCTCTGGTGAGTAGGTTGGATTTTGTTTTTGTCATATTATGAGATGTCCAGATAATGTAGGTGCACAGTTGAGGTTGTAGTGTAGAGGTTTGGAGTCTTAACTGGGTTTCTTGCTTTGGTAAAATGGTATTTACCCTCCATATGCGAAACTCCTCTTTCTCAGTAATGCCACGCGTTGTTATATTGCGTTTTTGTATTGTATTGATGGGTTCTATAATCGCGACGTGATAGTGGTGGTATTAGAAGGTAGATTAAGTCCCCACTGAAGGCCCAGGTACCAAATGCACGGCCTGCCACTGGAATGAATTAATGAATTGTGGAATGCTCTTGAGCTAGCATTGTTGCATTGGTATATGAATTAGAGCTATGCCATTTGAAAAAATGCAAATTGTTTCTAAAATAATTATTTGTAAAATTGTACTTGTTTGATGAGAAGAATTGGCCAGCAGACAACTACAGACAGCATGCTTTGCTAACACACAGACATGCTAGGCTAACACCGTGACATGCTCCTTTTTGTTTTCTCCAGTTCTCCAGTTCACCCCTAATGGGAGAAGCCGAAAGAAGAGTTACATACTGTATATGTATAAAATTTATGATGGTGAAGCAAGTTCCTGTTCTCACTTACCTTATACCAGCTATAAAGCACCTGTTCCACAGCTGGTCACACACAAAAAAAACAGCAAAACGTGAACGTTTCTTTCATGAAGATATTGGAAAACTTAAAGTTACAGCTTTACAAAAGGTGCTAACACTGGAGACTCCTTCCAGTAATGATAAAATAAATGTAACCCTATTTCACCAAAT
The DNA here is from genome assembly GCF_946808225.1 of Silurus aristotelis. NCBI lineage: Eukaryota > Metazoa > Chordata > Actinopteri > Siluriformes > Siluridae > Silurus > Silurus aristotelis. The sequence goes on from NC_139586.1 coordinate 22,563,110, forward strand.
CATTTATAAATTTTTATTTTGTGCACCCACCATGAACCAGCTGTTACCATAGAAACAATTACATTAGATCCAGTGCATTATTATAAACCCCTTTTCAGCTGCATTACTATCAAAGCTGCTGAAAATTCATGAACACCTTCTAACCAATCACAACCCAGACTTCAACAATGCTGTGTGTATGAATGATACGTTTTCATTTACTTTTAAGGCATTTGGCAGAAGCCTTTATCCAAAGCGACTAACAATTTCATTTCACAATTCATACAACTAAACAGCATTGGGGCTAAGGGTCTTTCTCAGGGGCCCATATATACACACACACATATATATATATATATATATATATATATATATATATATATATATATATATATATATATATATATATATATATATATATACTGTATATAGCACAATACAGAGCCAAATGTAATAATTAAAAGTGTATTACATATAAATCTGATGCTTGTGGAATCACAGTGCATTTAAATATGTGACCACCACACTAGCAAGCAAAAAAGAAATGAATACTTCAGTGTAAAGATTGAACTGGAAGATGCAAATGAGTGCATTTTTGATGAAAGCAGACTTTCGATGGGTTGGTTCTGCTCAATATCGAGTTTGGGAGCTGAAATAATGGTAAAAAAAATTTTTGAAATCGACTTGAAAGCTCAATAAAGCTGTACCTTTGAGAGGAGAAGGTTAATGTATGCATGCAGTGCTGAGTCCATCCACTCAATGAGCCTCTGTCATTCCCTTTGTCTTGTGCTGGAATGATTGTTATAATAAAACTCAAGAAGAAGCCAAGAAGAAAATTTGATCCTTTAAAGTGCATACCAGAAGCAAAAACACTCCTCATTTGTACATATCATTCAGGTTTATTCAGATATTTATTACCTGAGGAAGTTTACTGTGTTCTATGGTGCATCCTGGATGTTCTATGTAGAACTCAATAAGACATATACAATATTTTCTTTTAAAAGTGTTCCAAGTACCAAGAGTTTATATTTTAAACTTCTGAAATGTTTTAGGTACTAAGAAGTATGTAATAAGCAATAAATTGAAATGTGTGGCAAACAATTATCAAGGAAATGCCCCCAGTCTTAGAACAAGTGGGTTATTCGAAGGTACTTTAATGGTTGCCTATTTTATATCTTTTTTGGTTCCATTGCTTTTTTACTTCACTCCTTTTTCATTATTTCAGAGTATTTGTTGTTTTTCAATTCTCTTTCCTTGACTCAAATCTTTCTTATTCTCTTTTCTCCTCGTTTCTTAAATTTCTTTGTTTCCCCATATTTTTCCCATTATATTTGTGTCTTTATTTTCCTCTTCTCTTGTCCCCCTTTCTAATCTTTATATCTCCATGTACTATATTGCCCACTTTGGCCTCCATAGTCTCACTGTCTCATCGTTTTCTTGTCGTCTCTTCTCATCTTTTGGAGTCTTCTTTTTGTCTTCAAGTCTTTAGTGTCCAAGTCCACCTGTATCAAGGTTTTTCTTTTTTTATAGTGTCCTCTGTGTCATGTTCTTTTCTACTGTCCACAAATTGTTGTCTTTCTGTCTCTTAGTGTCTTTGGTGACCTAAAAATAAATAACCTGATGGAGAAAATATGGTAAAATCCCAATCCAGAGCAGCAGCAGAGAGGAGAACGAGCACCTGAAGGTTAAACTGGGACACACAATGGATTTTTATCTACCCTTTGTCTTTGAACATTTACAACAGAGATTATCAGATACAGATCAGGCTGTTAGATAGCAATTATTTGCCTCAGGAAATGGACCGATTTTTATAGCTAATTAAAATGGGAGGAAAAAAAGTCTGATTCACATCAGCAAAATGATTTATTTCAGCATATTGTATTTGGCTTTTGAAAAAAACAGTAGAAACCAGAGCTATTCATGAAAAGACAATGTACACTGTAAAAATGCAAAAAAGGAACCATGTAACAAAAAAGGTAATGTATCAAAGCAACACAGTAATGAAGAAACAATACAATAAACTCAAAATGTAACATCTAATCATTTTTACAGTAACAATGTAAAAAGCATTCAAATAACAGTGTGTACAAGTAAACTATATAAGTAATATTCCTATGTAACATTGTAACAATGTGTAAAAGTAACAATTTAGCAAAGATGTTATATATCAAAGCAACACAATAATGCGTAACATTTAATCATTGCAACAGTGTAACAATGTAACAAAGCTTACAAATACAAGTGTAAAGATAAATAAACTATTTAAGTAGCATTACGTAACATTCCAATATAACACAGTAACAATGTAAAAAAATAAATAAAATCAGTGTGTGTTTAAATGTAACAATGTCTTCTTCTTCTTTCGGCTGCTCCCACAGCAGATCATCTGTCTCCATACTACTCTATACTCTACATTTGCCTCTCAAACCAACTACCTGCATGTCTTCCCTCACCACATCCATAAAACTCCTCCTTGGCCTTCCTCTTTTCCTCCTTCCTGGTGGCTCCATCCTCAGCATTCTTTTACTGATATACCACATGTCCCTCCTCTGCACATGTCCAAACCATCTCAATCTCACCTCCCTCACTTTTTCTCCATAAAGTTCTACATGCGCGGTCCCACTAATAAAGTTGTTTCTAATCCTGTCCATCCTCGTCACTCCCAATGAAAATCTAAGCATCTTCAGCTCTGCTACCTCCAGCTCCACTAATCAATGCCACTGTCTCTAATCCATACAACATCACAGTTCTCACCACAGTCCTATAAACTTTCCCTTTCACTCCTGCAGATACTCTTCTATCACAAATCACTCCTGCCACTCTTCTCCTCCCACTCCACCCTGCCTGCACTCTTTTCTTCACTTCTCTAACACACTCTCCATTACTTTGCACTGTTGACTTTAGGTACCTGAACTCCTTCACCTTCTCTCCTTCTTCAGCACCACTCATATTACATGAACACATTACTACAAACTGTTTACATGCTGTTTTTGCACATCTTTTTTTGGATTGCTGCTATTGCTCTTTAGCACAACATTTTGTTTACATTTTTGTAATTACAATGTTCACTTGAATCTTTTATACACCACAGTGTGCAATGTAAACATATGTAGAGTGAATAAATATAAAGGCTATGGCAGTGCAGAGAAGTGTGGACATTGTTGAAAAGTACAAGTAAATGGTTATAAGGCTATAGCATTGAAAAAAAAATGTGCAGAAACGGTTGTAAAGGAATGCAACATTCCATGGCAACACTGGAAGACCTAAAACAGGATAACACTGAAAAACTAATAATGTAACATTTCATTGACACTAGAAGACAAAACAGTATAAAAAAAAAAATAAATATTGTCACATTGTAAGTGTAAACAAATCAATGTAACAATTTTTTCAATGTAACTGAAAAGAGTGTTTCAGTAATTGTGTAAAGATGTAAACAATTGAAAATGCAACACAATATAACACTGGAAGAGGTCAAATAAAATCAAAATGTCAAGTAACTGATAAGAAAAACATATGTAACAAAATATCAAAGTAACAGATATGTTAGATATCAACATATCAGGCATAACGATCAGATGTTTAGCTAAAAAATTAAACGCTTGCTACATTTATATTGACAAATCTGTAAAAAGTAGCACTTGAATAATAAATCACTAAGCAAATTTCTACTACTATAATAAATAAAGGTACATTTGTGCATCAGTTTTTTTTTTTTTTATAGAAGAGTCAGAAGGTCAGCATGTTTCCTGAATCATATACTCAGAACTAAACTGTTTCTCTAACATGTTACATTTCTCAGCGATTTTTTTTATTTTTATTGAATATAAGCAAATACAAGAGAACCAATAATGCCAAGGTCAGTCACACACATTCATACACACATACACACACATACACACACAAAGAGGAGCAGTGGAAAAAGTCAGCCCTTTGGCTTTAGTCATGTACTGTGGTGCTTTGCTCTGACTCATGGCTTTATATTTCCACCTACACTGTACATTAGAGATCAATGCAGTGACAGTGAACGCTGCACACTCGCACAGTGTGGAGGCGTTAGTGCGGAAAATATTGAGTTTCAATATTTTTAATAAAACATTTGAACCATTATTAAAAAAAGACCTGCACTCATCTGGCATTCCACCAACTCTGCTGAACACTTTTCACCCTTCACATATGCGACTTGGAAGCAAAAAAAATTAGTGTAAATGTAAATATTTGTGCAGAATAATAAAAACATTTTATAACTGAATATGAGGGCTTTCAGTAGATTATGCATTTGGTTTTCGATTTACTAACTCAAAACACACATCTTACACCATATAAAAGCGAGGATTCAGTCATTCATGCAGAGAAACTGTTATTGTATTTAAGGTCATAATTGAATTTAATGTGATGTTTTCACAATAATAAAAAAAATACATGCACCAATGCTGTTCAAAGCAGTGTTGCCATACAATGTTTTGAAGCTCTAAATGGTTTTTATACTCTACCTTTCAATATATAATACACTGTGGTACTGGTTCTATAATAATAATAATAATAATAATAATAATAATAATAATAATAATAATAATGATAATAATGATGATTATTATTATTATCAAGTTTGGGTTCCAAAAAATATTACGTAAAAAATAGAAATAAATAGAAAAAATGCACTCGCACACACACACACACACACACACACACACACACACACACACACACACACACACACACACACACACACACACACACACATATATATATCCTGGAGAAACATTCTTTTGTTTCACTGTTTACTGCACTGTATATGTTTGGAATCACAATAAATCCTACTTGGCTTGTAATGACATGATGTCCTGATATATATGTACATATGTGTGTGTGTGTGTGTGTGTGTGTGTGTGTGTGTGTGTGTGTGTGTGTGTGTGTGTGTGTGTGTGTGTGTATGCACATGTCTTATACTGTATACACTATGACAAAAAGAAGGGGTAAAATCTCCTTGAGGCAAGAAATCAAGTCAAGAGTCAAGATCATCTGCTGAATTATTACTAATGTACTAATGCTTGGAAATTAGTACATTTGGAAATATTTCATATTTAATTGTTTTTTGGAGGCACAAGCATGTTGTATTTTGTTTCTTTGCAACAAACCAAGTAATTTAATAGTTTGAAGATTTACTTTAATCATACAAATATATAAATATACAGATGATAAACTTTATTTTCATTAAAAAACAAATAATCCCTTAGCGTGAAAACAGTTTCACACACTCTTGGCAACCGTACACTTTGTTTTGCCAAACACGCAGATAAAATACTTTGCCAAGTCTTTTGTAAAAACTTGCCAAAGGTGTTCTTCACTAGTTGGAGATTTCTTTCTGATCTTGTGATGTAGTTCATCTCAGAGCAGTTGATAGGATTTAGGTGCAGTGACTGGCCAAGCCATTCCATGACCAAAAAAACACTCCAGTCAACTGTTTGCTTTTCACATAATGCTTACAGAGCTTGGAAGTATATTTTAGGTCATTGTCATGTTGTATGGTGAAGTTGTTTCCTGTAGCCACAGTCCAAATAAAATTGCATGGTGCTGAAAATGGAATGGTAGCCATGTTGGTTCAGTATTCCTTTTACCCTGAATGAGTCTCCAACCTTCCCTGCTTCAAAACTGCACCAAACCATTAAGCTTCAACCTCCATCTTTGACTTCTTCATCTTACATAAGGTCTTCTCTTAGAGCCAAAAATGTCAAATTTGGACTCTTCTGTCTGCAGAACTTCCTTCTACTCATTTGCTGTTCATTTCTTGTGTGTTTTTGTCTTTTATTATGTTTGTTGCATAGAAACAATAAGGACATGCATGTGCCTCAAAAGATAGATGGTGTTTCTAAACTTTTGACAGGTACTCTAAGATTTGAAAAAGGGCTTAGTTTCCAAGAAGGCTATTAGTATCAGAACGTTTAAAACACCTGCACACATAACAAAAACAGGGGGAAAAAGACACTGGCAGTGGTGGAAGAAATACACAAAATATGACTCCAGTAAAAGTAGAATTGCTCTCTTTAAACTTTCACTTAAATAAAAGTGCAGGTGATCGCACCAATCAAAGCAGGTTAAAAACAGTGCTCACGCTTTACCCTAATTGGTGGCTTGCTGTATGCTTGTTTTTATCCACTCATAAAAATAAAAATAAACGACTGATTTGTAGTAAAAAATGTAGTTAAGTAAAAAGTTATAAAGTCAAAAAGATATTTGACTTTAAAATGTAGTGAAGTTAAAATAATAGTCTCACCAAATTGAAATACTTCAGTAAATTCATAACAATGTACTCTGATATTAAAATGCTGCATTTTCTTACAATGTGCATGAAGGTCAGCAGGTCTGCAACAAACTAAAATAGAATCAAATATACCAAAATAAAATGAAAAGACATGGAGCTGTCCTGCTTGGTTAAATAAACTAGTATTGATGTTAGACTTGTATTACATAAAGCAAGTCCAAGGCTACCTTAAACTATTTATCTATAGCCATGTAGAGCTTTATATGAATAGAAAGTAAATTTGAAAATGGATTACAATGATTCTCATTGTAATCCATTTTCAAATTTACTTCATATTTCAGTTTCTAGTACACTTTTCTTAATTCACTCCCTGTTTTACTTCAAGGTCCAAACTCTACTAGATTCACTAGTACACTCACAAGTCCTCTCTTGAGTCTACTTCGCACTTCAAACTCTAGTTTGACTCTTTAATGAATACACTACAGGAGCAATATTGTGCCATCACTATGACTTAGATATATTGCTGAAAAAAAATACATAATTTCATCATGACCTTGTTTAGAAGAAGTACCAAAAAATGTGACCCAAATTGATTCTTCTCTCCCAAACCTAGAAAGCTGTTAGAACCTATTCCATTTACCAACGCAATTACTCCTGAACAGTGACACAGAGACGGTGTCTTTGATAGTTTCGAGTTGAAAGTTTTCATGGCCTTCATCTCTACGTAATTGTCTCAAGTCAACTTAACAAGCACAAGGACAGAGGCTGAGAAAGATAAATTGGTGTCGCTGTATCGGCTTTCTTGCTTCTCGGAGACGGCCAGGAGACATGAGAGATACAAATTATCCTGTCTCACAAATGAGTCCAGCAGTGTCCTGAATCCCCACCACCAGCACACTGATCCTCCAGTCCTCAATTTCTCATCTCTACCACTTGGCCTCTGTCTGTCATTGGCTTTAGCAGATTATTGGCACTAGTAAGCTCAGCTGGAATGGTTTAGATCTCTGGCAGGGCAGCCTGGGCCTGCAATCAATTACTTACCAGCTGTCTACAAACAAAATGCATAAGGAGAGTCTTACACAGGCGAACACTTCACTTCAGACAAATCTATTATTAATCATTGTTTTAAAAAAAAGCTTGATTTGTTACAGTCAACTTCAGTTTTTGTTGCAATCGATGAATTAAAAAATAAGCTCTTATGAATTCCAGACGAACCTCGGTTAGGTTTTTGTGAGTTTGTTTCATTTACTCTTATCTCGCACTGCCTTTATCTAGCCTTAGCTAGTGCATGCTAAGTCTCGTACATCTCTGCCTGGCAGATAACAGCCCCAATACTCCAATTCCTCTGCACAGATAGAAAGAGATGAAGCCATGATGAAGATGGAGGGTGGAAAGCAGAGCCGCAAGAACCGAAGGAAATAAATGAACACTAACAGGAAGTGAAAAGTGTAAGAGAAAGAGAAAGAGAGGAGAGATGGAGTGAAGCTTTGGAAAGGAAATGAAAGGAGGAGCAGGATATATGAGAGCAGAGATGAGAGAGGAGAAGAGGCAAGACGAAAGGAAACGCTGTTGTTTATCCCGTCTGGGCGTGCTGCTAAACAGATGATGATAAATGAGCAGCTAGCGTGGCCTAGCATGATGTCCTCAGCGGAGAAGTCATTTCTTTCTAATTATCTCTCAGTTAATATTAACTCTGTCAGCGCCGCTCAGCTGCTCCATCACTCCACACTCAGCTCCAGGCCCGAGCAACATGTTTTCTGTTTTTTTAGTTACACACCGTCGATTTGTCCAAGTTCGTCTGAGGAAGACACTTTGAGATTTTATTTCACCTGATGCTAAATCGCTGGGCTTTAACCCCACATTCTCTACACCAGTGGTCCCCAACCCCCATCCACGGACCAGCACTGTGGGTCAATTGGTACCGGGCCGCACAGAAAGAATACATAACTTACATTATTTCCGTTTTATTTACTATCTGTTTCTGAACAATGTTTTATTTTGGAAAATTACCGGTTTTTCTCCTCCACATCTGTCTATGACTCACTCTTGATGCATGTCAAGATGCCTCGGTCACATGTCTTACCAACATCCTCTACCATCTTAAAGGGGCTACTCAGGCCGCTAACACATAATACATTACTGCTAAATTGAAACCCCCAAGCTAGCAAAATAAACAAAAAAAGCAACACAGTGGATTCACGTTTATTATTATATTTAGAAAATCGAATAATCGGTACGTACCAGAAACGCATCTTGCATGTGCGAAAACTCAGATGTTGTACTGCGCATGTGTGAAATTCCTGCCACTTCCTGTCACCATAATGTTTTTTTATGACAGCCTGTGATATACGTTTTTTTGCGTTTTATGTACAGCTTCAAGAATTTCTCTTAAAAAGAGATGTTCCTGACCATTCCTTATATCGAGGGACTGAATGAATGAATGATGGAAGAATTAAATACATTTATGAACAAATAAATTTAACGATTACATAAATAACTATCTTGTGTGTTTCTGAAATGCAGACATTTCTTCAAGTAAGTTTAGAAGTTTAAAACAGTTTTGAAAATGTTATATTAAATGTAAAAAACACATATACACAACAACTATTTAATTACATTTTTCCATTTATTACATTTTATTTAACTTGTGCCTATATAATAGATTACTCAATTTATTCAATATAATAAAACATGTATTGCATGTCTGATATGTCAAAAAAATTAAGATTCTCATTAGCTGAAATCACACTCCATCTGGTCAACTAAACGTCTTTTATTATGATGCTTATTATCAAATAATTACATAGAGAGAATTTTACATAAAAAGGAAGCATCTTTACAGATAAAACCAACCATGTACTTAATTCTAAAGGTCTCCCTGCCATTTGGATCAATAAACTACACAATGAAAATGTTTGTTTTACAGTAGCATACAGTATATTGTAATTATTTTTGTCATTTCTTTTATGAAAGCTGTCTAACAGTATAATAGGCATGTTTTGTAATGATATTTGCTAGCATATTCTCTCTCTCTCTCACACACACACACACACACACAGAGCTGGGTGAAGAGGCTTGGAGGCTCAGCATGAGAGGACTAGGGTAGTGCAGTAATAATGCCTAAATTAGCACGGGAAGCATCTTACGTTTATACCAACTACATCTGCATAAACATCAATACAAACACAAAGGGTGGTTCTCAGCTCTCCAAGCTAATAAGGCGGCTCGGAGAATTCCGTCTGCTTCCCACAAGGATGTTATCGATCGAATCTGAGGCTGGAAGACAGAACGTAATTAAATGGAACAATTGGGAGGTGTAAAATTAGCCTTTGTGTCGTTAGAGCTGGATGAAGAGTGTGTGCTTAAAAAAAAGGCCTGTCTCCGATGACTGATGAGGAGAACCAATTAAAAGGCGAGGGAGCGAGAGAACAGGGAGGGCGGAGTATAGATTTATCTGAGATAATGAACTTCTCGACCTCCATTGATCTGATGGAAGAACCTACAGAAAATGCAAAGACGTCTAAACATGTCAACAACACAAACCTGCAAACGACCATTTTGTTGTTTTTTTTTGAGCTAGTGAGGAGAACATGTTTTTTTTTTTTTTTTTTTTATGAAAACCAGCAACAAAATCCTTCATCCAGGGTTCTGTTATCTAGTCTGGGTTCTTATAGCTTGTGTAAGTCCAAAACATACCTAAAGAACTGGCATAATGTCAAACATTTCTCGGATCACAGCAGATACTAGCAAATTCACATTAACACCCTTTTAACTTCTGGCTCAAGTCTAAGCCAAACTTAGAACCACCATTTTAACCTCCATGCTTCTGATAAGCCATGAACATCTTTTACATGGATGCTGCCATTCACTTATTTCAGTTTTAAACTCTTAATAAAATATTTTTTTCCCCCACATTTAGGACCTTTGACAGTCTAATTCATGTTGTATCTCTAGCATTTTTCCTGCACATTTGTTTTACATTTGTAATTTTTTCTCTGTTCGGGATAAACAAATCGTTTTTATGATGGAAAGTCCTCCCTTTCACAAGTTGAAGCAAATCCAAAAATGTCTCTGATGAATCCCAGAACATGGTTCCTTCGCAATTTCAGTTTTCAGACTTGAGAGCAGACGCTTTTTTTTTTTTCTTACAATATGCAGTCTTTTAGAGCTTCATAGTTGTTCACTGAATTTAAAAATGAATGTTGGTAATAACAAAAATATTTCCATCTATTCAGCATGAATCATTATTATATATGGAGATTTATAATCACAATTTCTTAAAAAAACTAAATGGTGTTTATGAATTACTTTTTTCAGAAAAACATGCAGATAATGCCGTTGTGCAACTGCACATTTGCTGAGGGGTATGCAAGATTATATTTAGTGTAAAAAAGGGGTAAATACAAGAATAAATACACTAAATGCAATGGTGCCCCCTCTTGTGAGCAACCCCTATTTATTGCATATACTGTAAAACCCATTTTTTGCGCCTCTGAATTGATGTTTTAAAGTAAAATTTGGCGAAAGTACAGCTCTGAGTCCTATAAAAAATTATTCTGCCTGCACACCACTGAATACCTTTATCTGAAATGCTGATTCTTGTCAAAGTCGTCCATCGTCAATGAAACTATTGTAAGAAAATTTGAGTATTAATATTTCCAAAAAAAGTCAAAAAATGTTTTGAATGGTTACTAATTTTATTTAACAAATAATACTCTACTTGGGACGGGTTTCGAAATTCGGTTGTACGATCCAACCTGGAAACTTTTATCGGGACAAACCTGAAGATCTTAAATGTATAGTGGTATAGATGATGACAGAAGAAGATGAAGAGAAGGACATGAACACAATTTTAGTAAGAAGCCAAACTTTAAATCTTCAGTGATTTATTTAAAGTTTTAAACCATGACAATGACAAGGAAAGAAACATCTCTCCATCACCTTGTTTAAAATATAAAATGTATGTTGTAAGGTATAATAAATATAAGCCTGCTCCTAGAAATTCTAAATATAAAAAAGTCTCTCAATATGGCAAAATATTTTCAGCTAAAACTTCAGTGACTATTTTCATCCTCGTGACTTTCAGCGAGCAGATTTACTTTAAAATAAGAATAGAAATGCTGAGGGAGTAGTAAATGATGCAAAAAACTGCTTTTAGTACTCTGAATATGTGAGTTTGTGTGTGTGTGTGTGTGTGTGTGTGTGTGAGTGTGTGTGTGTGTGTGTGTGTGTGTGTGTGTGTGTGTGTGTGTGTGTGTGTGTGTGTGTGTGTGTGTGTGTGTTTGATCCATTACGCTGTCACATGCAAACTTTTTGTCCTTTCACCATTTTGTTTTTTTAATGCTGCGTACGCGGATGGGACTCCTGTGAAAAGTGAAACGCGTCGTCTGTTATAAATGATTCAGCCTTTTGCATTAAAGTGTCCTCAAACATCTGTGTCGCCTGAAGGCGTGGGACAAAAGCTCAAGACGCTGCGTCTCTCTCTCGAACACTTCCTTTTAAGCACGTATTCATGAAGCTCGGGGACGGTGCTTATAAATCATTTTGTCACTGTTATGAAAATGGAAAAACTTGTGTCAGCCTGGAGCGATGCATTCTGGGTAACATGTGTCACCGAAGTCTATAGTGTCATTGACTCAATCCTCATTTAACAAACTTAACATGAGATGAATGAGTACGAAAATTGCACTTGCTCAAATTTTCTCAGACAGTTGAAAGGGAAGTGGACCTGGGTGTGTTCAGTAGTTCAGTAGTTTATAATTTCAAAAAGATCACAGTAACAGTTATAAAGGGAGGGTGTAGACTGGAGACAGGTGAAGGTGATTAGTATGAAGGCGAGGCGCTGTGAGTGTGCTGAGTGCCGAGGGGGGGGGCGTGGCCGGTGGTTCCCTGACAACAGGGGATAAAATGACAATAAGAAATACAGAAAGATAACCAAAAGTCATCTATTTTAGTTATATATGGTTTCTTTCCTTTATATAAATTCTGATGTATGCATTTAACTTACATAACACTAATAAATATAATAATAATTATTATTATTATTATTATTTTTATTATTACATAACCATAAAATGTGTATGTATGTATGTAGAACAACCCATTCCACATTTAGTTACAGTTTAGTCAGTTTTTTCTATTTAGTGACAATAACCTCTACTCTTCTAGGAAGATGTTCCACTAGATTTTGAAGTGTGCTTGTGTAGATTTGGCTTTATTAAAGTCAGGTACTGATAAAGGGTGAAAAGGTCATGGGGAGAAGTGAGTATTCCAATTCATCCCAAAGGTGTTCAATAGTGTTGAGGTCAGTGCTCTATAGCAGACCACTCAAGATCTTCCATTCCAACCCATGTAAAGCATACTGTATTTTCATGGAGCTGGCTTTGTGCAGAAGGGCATTGTCATTCTGGAACAGGTTTAGGTCTTCTAGTTCAAGTAACAGGGAAATGTAATTCTACCACATCCAATGACATCCTATACAATTGTGTGCTGAAATGTCAGGTGTCCCGATACTTTTGTCCATACAGTTTATCAATCTATCTGATTTTTTTGTTTAATTTCTGTAAATGGATGTTAAATTCAGGAGTGTTAAACTGCCATGAAAGTGTAGAATGAAATGAAAGGCTGAGTAAAATTCGGAAACGCACGCCCAATGGCTTTTTTTTTTCTGACATTTCGGGTTTTCCAAAAATTTGTCAGTACAGCAGGAGAAATTTGTGAATGAGAACAGAAAGCCAAAAGCAGAAACATGCAGTAGGATTTGCAGACAGGAAGATCAGCGCACGATGAGCCGAACCCAGCATTCTTACACAAGCTAACATGATTTAGCAATCACACAAGATGCAGATGACTTGAAATTCTCTACCCGTTAACATACACAGTACATGGGAAAATAATTCACCTAAGTGATAAAGGTTCATTTTTCATCCAAATCCTCACATTCTTTCGGACGAGTTTATCCTGGATAGAAAAGACTCTGGGGTGAAGGTCATGTCTTTTTTGACAAAGAGAATCTGCTTAATATTAGCGTTTTGCTACAGCAAAAAGCTTTTAGTGTTCCTAAGCCAACAGAGTATCTCATAACTCATAAACACATTCGCTACATTAGCTTAGCTGTTCATCGAAAACACTGGTTTTCTTCCAGAAACATGTCACTTCGGTAGGGGGGACAATGATTATCACCCGATTTTGGTCCAAGGAATAAAAACAGTGTTGTGAAGAAACACTTTTATAACTGTTGCATAATTCTTTTAAACAGAAATGCTGGAGGATAGGATTGTGTGCTAGATTGTCTTTTAAGTCTAATTAGCTTACACAAGTTGGTTCTATTGTATTTAATAATAATAATAAAGAAACAATATTTAATTGAAACTACAGTGACCCTGACCAGGGTTTTATAGGAAAGAATTTATGGATTTCATCCAAAAAGTTTGACATTTGTATTTGTTGTAGCTCCTTTCTTTCTAAAAGTACTGTATGATCAGCAAAAAAAAAAAAAAACTGGGATCAGTGTGAAAATACATTTCAGGAATATGGCCCTTGACCACGATTCCCAGTCACTTGTGACACCGAGCACTCACACCTGAATCGCATTGTTTGCTAATTTGCACTTTATATGTCTCTGTTTTCATTACTCATGACTGTTGTTATTGGTTCAGCTCAGGCTAATGCTAAAATTTATGATTCATGTTATTTAATGTTGTAATAAAGTTGTTTATTACACCATAAAATTGGCAAAATGCATGATTGCTCTGTGTTCTTTGGAGTATAAAAAAACACAGAGCAATTCTTGCTCAATGAAGTGGGTACCATTTTGTACGTTCAGTGACAGACTCATACAATCACGACGCACCACAGAGTGCCACAGGAGATCATTTCTGCCTGTGGCCATCAAATTATATAACCCCTCTTTCTGAGTGTTAAACAGCTGGTCCACGATGTAAATGTACACGATATAGATAAAGGTATAGCCATAGTTTTTTATGCCACACTTATATAATGTCTATCAATTATGTGAAATAATTTTAGTGTAATAATAATAATAATAATAATTGTTACATGTGCAATAACATATAACTATCACTGCACCTAAACAACAAATTGGACTGGACAGACAACACTGAGGCAGTTTATAAGAAGGGTAGACTCTTTTTGCTGAGGAGACTAAGGATTTTTGGAGTGCAGGGAGAGCTACTGAAGACCTTTTTTGACTCTGTTGTGGCATCAGCCATATTCTATGGAGTGGTCTGCTGGGGTAGCAGCATCTCTACTGCAGACAGGAAGAGACTGGACAAATTGATCAGGGAAGCCATCTCAGTCCTGGGGATTTCCCTGGACACTGTACAGAAGGTGGGAGAAAGGAGGATGGTAGCAAAACTATCATCATTACTGCAGAACGCCTCTCACCCCCTGTATGAAACAGTTACCTTGTTGAGCAGCTCAGTGACAGACTGAAGGAGTGTCTGAAGGAGCGATACAGAAGGTCTTTTCTCCCTGCTGCTATTAGACTTTACAATCAAAGCTGCTTCCAGTGAACCAGTTACCATAATACACACTGTTATTACTGTTCAATGGTGTAACAGTTACTGTTATTACTGTTTTACTGTGTAATAACATTACCTGTGTGTAATATCACCTGCAATATGTGCAATACCACCTGTGTGCAATACTACCTGCAATACGTACCTTTTCCTCATTTGTATTTATACATTGTGTTGTGTATATACTTGTATACTATAGTATGTCTATTCGTCTATTCTTTTATATATTTACATTCATTTTTTATTTTTTAATGCTGCTGTAACAAAGACATTCCCCCACTGTGGGAAGAATAAAGGTTTATCTTATCTTATCTTAGTCTGGATTTTTCTGCCATCTGTTTCACTGCTGCTAAACATTTCATTGCATGCTGCTACACTTTTTAAATTCATTTCAATTCATATATAACTTTATAGTTATATTTTATTTACATTTCTTATATATTATTTTGCTTTAATCTCTACTTTAATTTTACCATGAGCAACTGCAACCAAACCATTTCTCTATGGAATCAATAAAGTATTCTGATTCTAATCATTTGATTCCGTTTAATTCAGATTTATTTTTATAGCGCTTTTAACAATAGACATTATCCCAAAGAGTCTTACAGAAACAGAGAGGTTATGAAGTTGGAATGTATAAGTTTGGTACCTATAAATTGGTTCTTTATAAGTTTATATCTAATTAGTGAGCCAGTGGTGACTGTGGTGAGGAAAAACTACCTGAACTGTTATGAGTAAGAGGGAGAGGAACCAGAATTAAAACTGAACTCATCCCCATTTGGGTGGCGCCAAATGCCCATTCATTACAGTTTTATCATTGTTGAGGTGTGCTGTTCAGTGATAGGTGCTTAAATAAAGAATTTTTCAAGCAAACTGCGGTCCTTAGTCATTCTTGCAGACTGTTAATATTTATTACAGTCCAAATCCTTCCTCATAGTTCTTCCCAATGGCCAGGTCATGCGGTTGTTTAACTGAAGGTCTGTAAATGGTAATTACGGTCACATACACTTTCACTTGCTATCGTTACAAGCGTTATCTCCAAAATAATCTGGTGATACTATTGTTTAAATACTAATCACCATCATATACACATTTGCTCAGAGATGGTCATCGATGACCTGCTGTTACTCCCATGCTGTCAGTCCTTATTCTAAAATTGATTAAAGGTTAAGGATACAGTATTCTATACATCTCCACTTTGATATTTAATCTATTTCAGGAATGAGCTCATCCTGGCATATGTCCTGGAGAGAAATCTGGGCTGATTCAGCCTGTAATTTCTTACAATCATTTCTTTCATGTTTTTTTTTTTTTTTTTGTCTTGTAGATTTGCACTTTAATGGAAATGATCTAAACATGTCTTCTCTTATCCTCATGTAACATGACACTGTCACGAAGCAATATTATAATTGCCTTAAATACAAGCAATTTTAGTTCGCTTAATTTTAGAAGTTAAAGTTTATATCATGATTACATTTTCATATATTTTTATAGGTCTTAATAACCTATGACATAAAAATGTAAATAACTGCTTAGAACATCTACCACCAAAAAGTACATTAGTTCCATCTGGAGTGTGTTATTCTGCATCCATCAAAGCAATTTGCCAAACATTACATAGTTTAATTTATTAATTAATGGCATGTCACACATTTTATAGTTTAATGATGTGTAGCATTCTCTCTCTCCCTCTTTCTCTCTCTCTTTCTCTCTCTATCTCTCTCTCCTGCCCTTTATCTTAAAAAAAAAAAGCCTGTCATTTTACTTAGAAATCAGAAAGCGTACTCTGTCTCCTCTGTATTGAAAACTTTCCTTTACTGGAAAATATGACAAAGTGTCTTGACTGACAACAGAGACTCCTTTCAGAAATCTTAAATAAATGTCTCGTACCCAAATACATCAAAACATCAGTGATTAAATGTTTCACTTTGTTTACCAAAAACTATTTTAACAGATTTAACCATTTATTATTACATTAATTATTGATTATAATTATTATTATTATTTTTTTTTAAATCTTACATCAGTGTTAATTATCATTTCATCTACATACTGGACACAATGGGGAAAAAAACCCTCTTCCCCAGGACCAAGGTGCTCCATGTAACTGCATAAATTATCATAAGATACAAGACGATATAAAGTGCATGTGTGCAAACAGTTATTGCAAACAACACAAGACAATGAGACAAAAAAAAAAAAAAACACAGTGACGGTGAGGCACTGACAAATGGCAGGAGTCAAATGGCAGGAGGGGGAAGAGGGGATTAGAGGGGTGTATGTGATCAGTCACAATGCTGGTGGTTTTGAGACCATAAGGGACGGTGCTGTGAGGATTGGGCAGCAGTCGAAGGCGGGGTATGCCTGCTTAGACTGCTGCCCCCGCGACCCGAATTACGGATAAGCGGGAGAAAATGAATGAATGAATGAATTTATTCAATCATATTCAACTTGTACTTTATGATACAGTTGGAACTTCTGCCCCAGTACAGTGCATGTATGGTCAGATTATTATCAGAATAAAGAATCCAACTGCACTGTGTTACGAGTAATTTACTTATTTAATGTTTTATAAGCCTCGGGTGAGGTTTTAGCTGAACAGTTTAATGGCAGCATTTGGATTCAGGGAACATGCTTTTTAAATGAATATCATCTCCAGAGTATGACACACTTAATACACAACACGCACACTTATTATTTTTAACATTTGTTTTTGGCAACACTTAAAAAAAGTTATTTCACTTACACACAGTCAGGGATTCTATAGAATCAGAGTCAGGTGTATGAATAACCAACTACACCAAGCAGGTGCTCATGATCATCCATTTCCTTTGTAGGTTGAAGCACAGTCATTAACTAAAACAGAAACAGCTAAGTAGGATTAAGCTTCGGGTGAGGAACAGCCCAACTCTGTGGAAGATGGTTTTATGTCACAGGTTATACCATTGTTCTACTGTATCTGCAAGATATCTCCAAGATTTCAAAGCAGACTGGGGTTTCTAGATGTGCTGTTCAAGATATTTTTAACAAACACATGTTTGGACCGTAGATGCAGTAGTCCGCCAAGAAAACTTAATGTAGCGGAAGAAAGACATATCATGCTTACTTTCCTAGAACATAGGAAGAAGTCCAGCAATGCCATTAGCAAAGAACTGGAAACCAGAGCGACACCCACCTTCTGTCCAGAAAAGTCTAGCCAGAATTGGTCTTCATGACAGAACTGCAGTCAAAAAGCCATTCCTTCAACATATAAACAAAGCAAAGTGACTCACCTACGTGTGAAAACATACTGTAGGAACTGTATCAAAATTGAAATATTTGGCTGAAGCAGGAGGCAAATTATTTGCCAAAAGCCTGGAAAGGGATACAATAATGTGTGTCTGCAGGCAAAAGTGAAGCATGGTGGAGATTCCTTGCAAGTTTGGGGTTGCATTTCTACAAAGGGAGCTGGAGATTTGTTCAGGGTTAATACAATACAGAGAAATACAGACAGACACTTGTTTATCATGAAATACCATCACATTTATTCTGCAGCAGGAAAGTGACCCCAAACAGTGTCATTAAGAATTGATGTTGCTTTGCAGGCAAATGATGATCACACCAAATATTGATTGATTTGTATTTTCCTTTTTTCCATGAATTCTTCTTAGGATTCTCTCTCTCTCTCTCTCTCTCTCTCTCTCTCTCTCTCTCTCTCTCTCTCTCTCTCTCTCTCTCTCTCTCTCTCTCTTGAAGTGTTTTTTTTTTAGTATGTCATTGAACCCTGTTATGATAAAGTCAAATAATGTCAATGGGCAGAACTGAAAAAACTTTTATCTTACTCTTTTTTTTACGGTATCATTTCTTCTTGATCTTGACCTGTGTACATCCAGTTAACGCTCTGTGATTCAATGCACACACACACACACACACACACACACACACACACACACACACACACACACACACTCAGAGTATCTGTACATGCTGGTGTTCAGAAAAAATTAAACAGCTTATCTGAGAAAACCAACCAGGAAGCATACAGTCTGATAAACAGACTTTAAAAACTCATTTAGCACCATAACTAAGGGTTTTAGTTATAAAAAATAAATAAATAAATAAATAAAATTATATATATATATATATATATATATATATATATATATATATATATATATATATATATATATATATATACAGTGGAACCCACTTATTTCGACCTCGGTTAACTCGCCAACCCTATTAAATAGACGTTTTTGAAGTAAAACCGCCAAATTCTCGCTTTGTCTAAGCATTTTCTAATCGGTTATGTCGATTCTTGTATGTCGCCGAACCCTAATATCTCGAGCACAAGGTGGGGCAAATTTGCCACTTAACGTCGGTTATGTCCATTATTGTTTGTGCATGATCGTATGTGTGGGTTCATGGCGGTCTGTGTAATTGCGTATACGTATCCCGCTACGTACCCTTCTTCTTGGACTCCGAATTCTCTCAACAGCACCCCGGATTACCCCGATCCTGCTGTTTTCCATGTTCACGCTGTCTGCGTTGAAATTTCAAGCACGTTAATATATTGCGCCATATTGGTTTTCGTTTATCTCGATCATCAGTTATCTCAACGCTTTTTGGCGTCCCCTAGGCCGGCGACATAACCGGGTTATTTATATATATATATAATATGTATTGTTTATATATATATATATATATATATATATATATATATAAACAATACAACTATTATTAATAATATTATTATTATTATTGTCTATTTATTTAAGTAGAACTGACAAATCAAGGAAGAACATTGTCATGTTTATGTTTCTTATGCACACATGATGAATTACACCATGATGAACACATGATGAACAGCACTTCCCAAGGGTTCCTTAAAATATTCCTTAAAATAGCACATCAGTTTGTTAATAACAACAATTTTCTTTACTTATTAAAAAGTACTTATAGTATATTTCTTTGCCATGTATAGTTGCATTACATAATGTTGAATATTCGTTCCTGAAAGAACAAATTCCTGTTCTTTCTTACATTCATTCATTCCCACACCAGCCTCCTTTGTAAAGATTTATTTAAGGTCGATTTAAGAGTAAATTTAAAGACAAAGAAAATACAGATTGTCATATTATTAAGAAATCACAAAGTGTTTTCTTAGTTTTCCTTGTTCTTCTAGGACTGTATTTTCAGAAGATGTGTGGGAGTACCACAGCTGGACTCTTGATCCCTTTATGAGTGTTTGCAGTGGTGGACAGTAACAGAGTAAATGTATCAAATCAAATCAAATTTTATTTGTCACATACACATACATACAGGGTACGACATGCAGTGAAATGCTTATTATCCTGAGGGAATAGGATGGGGAGAAAAATAATACAAAGAAAAAAGAAGACTGATAAATAAAGTATAAAAATTATATAAAATTAAATATAAGAATATATAGGATATAAAGATAGATATGTATATGAGAGAAAAAGATGTATATACAAAAATGCTTATGGCAGTAAACAATAAACAATAAACAATTTTTTAGCTTTTTTTATGTACCTGTACTTTACTGAAAAATTTCTATTTGGGGAGACTCCTTTTTTTTTAAATAAGTGGATAAAAGCTTAACTGGCCAAGCACACAGCAAGCCATCAATCAGGATAGAGCGCCTTCTATCTACGTGGTTTCTAATTAGCATGAACATACAGTTCAGCATCAGTTCAACAGCAAGCAGAATATTTTCAGAGGATTAAATGATGGAAGAAACTCCAGACTCAAACTCGCCACAAAACCCGTGACCTTATTTACACAATGTTTTTTGGAGTAGTTGAAAAGAAGATTTTGGGCTCATGATAATTTGAATAGATATAAATTATTGATTGACTCATTAATATTATTATATTGATAGATTGGTGTGCTAAGAGTAAAAGAGTATTTTTAGATAAACTGAGTTGAATAAGCAAAGAGTCTTGTGACAAAAATGATAATAGGAACATTATAGCCATAATAAATCATAGTTCTTTGGATAATTAAAGTAAGTACACTTGAAGGCAAAAACTTTGTACTTTTACTCAAGGAAAAGTTTATAGGAAGCATTTTTACTTTTACCGGAGTAATATTTTACCTTGAATATATCTTTTCACCTAGTCAAGTCAAGTCAAGTTTATTTCTATAGCGCTTTTCACAACAGACATTGTCCCAAAGCAGCTTTACAGAAATCAACAGTCAAGGTGAACGGTGTATATTTATCCCTGATGAGCAGCCGTGGTGACTGTGGCAAGGAAAACCTCCCTTAGATGTTATGAGAAAAAAACCTTGAGAGGAACCAGACTCAAAAGGGAACCCATCCTCATTTGGGTGACATCAAGACAACTACTGTGTACTTTGTCCACCACATGTGTTTTTGTATGACGTGTCGTCACTGCTGTATCATGACTGGGCTAAAAAGGAAGCGACTAGGAGAGGAGCCATGACTTGCGCCACACACGCCATCTTTTTTTTTTTTTTTTTTTAAGTTTTTATTATCACGCCATGTCATGAACAAATTAACGCTGCTATATACCACATAATCGACATTATGACTACTGAGATCCTACAGTGTGACATGGGGATCATGTTTGAACAGTCTGACAAGCAACTATCGCAAAGGACTATAAAATTTGCACAGTGTGCATCCGGCATTAGTTACAGCTTTACCTCTTAATGTCACAAAGCTATAAGGACACTAAAGACTTCTTTCCTTAAATGTTAAATAAGCAACTCTGTACAGAAAACATCAACACATGGATGCATTTATGCAGAGTCCCCATAAAAGAGCTGTTACTATAGAAACCATAAGGCATCTGAATGAATAGATTAATATAAGACTGTGATTTGCAGCTGCAATACTGTCAGGGCTGCTGCTATAGAAAATTATTCAATCACCTCTGATTAGAGAATTCAACACTGCTGTGGCTAGAAAGAAGACTTGACCACTCGTGAGGTAATTCTACAGACAGGAAAATGTCATGAAACCATCATGTGAGTTTAAGCCTGACCAAAAGCATGAGGAAAGTTATAAGTAAAAAAAAAAACACTCAAACACACCTTCACACACACTCCATTGTTGCATCTTTATGTATTAATACTTTCTGCTAAAGCTTTTGAAAAGTCAAAATGACCTGCTGTAAAATCTCAAGACATGACTCAGTTATGAGTGAGGTCAATAAGTCAATAAGCCCGAACACTGAGTAGTGAAAAAAGTTCATACTTATAAAGCAGCACATGAAATGTTAAAATATTAATTTCAATGCTTTATCTTTTATTTCCACTCTTTCCTTCATAAATATCCATGTGTGTGAAATTTTGGAGTAAAAGTTGTGTTCACTCCGGTTTTCATTCTGAATAATTCAGATTAAAATGGAGAGCACCATACAATAATGGACCCCTTTTTTTTTATCACTCTTTGTGTGTGTGATTGTGTGTGTGTATGTGTGTGTGTGTGTGTGTGTGTGTGTGTGTGTGTGTGTGTGTGTGTGTGTGTGTGTGTGTGTGTGTGTGTGTGTGTGGTGAGTTAATTATTTAAAAGTAATATAGAGCTTGGCCAGGGGTTAATACAGTTTCAGGTGATATGTGTGAGCTTCTCTCTCTCTCTCTCTCTCTCTCTCTCTCTCTCTCTCTCTCTCTCTCTCTCTCTCTCTCTCTCTCTCTCTCTCTCTCTTTCTCTCTCTCTTTCTCACTCTCAAGGGACAGAAGGTCATGGACACATGATCTTCTCCAGAGACATTTATTCAGCAACAAATTAGAGATGAACAAATTGTCTGCAGCTGTCTATCTATCTATCTATCTATCTATCTATCTATCTATCTATCTATCTATCTATCTATCTATCTATCTATCTATCTATCTATCTATCTATCTATCTATCTACCTTTAGAGGAGCAAAACTCTCTCTCTCTCTTTCAGCAGAAGTATTTATTTTTTATTATGTCATTAAACCCTGCTATGATATGTGTGTAGTACATGTACATGTGCAGTTCTTCCTCCAAAAAAGTGGAAAAGAGATTTTCCTGAGAGAGAGAGAGAGAGAGAGAGAGAGAGAGAGAGAGAGAGAGAGAGAGAGAGAGAGAGAGAGAGAGAGAGAGAGAGAGAGAGAGAGAGAGAGAGAGAGAGAGTTAGGGTTAGGGTTAAATGATCGGCTGATCTCCTGCGCTTGTTACGGAGGACACATTTTACTCGTGCTTGTTCATTACTCTGAACATTTCACACTAAACGAGCTCTCTATCATTAATTAGATTCAATCCTGTCTATATACAGCAGCAGTTTACTCTTCCACACTATTTGTGTATATTTGTGTCAGTATGCAGAGTAAAAGGAGAAGGAATGTTGGATGAGTGAAAGTGTGTGCATGTGTGTGTGTGCGTGTGCGTGCGTGTGCGTGTGTGTGTGTGTGTGTGTGTCAAGTCAAGTCAAGTTTATTTGTATAGCGCTTTTCACAACAGACATTGTCTCAAAGCAGTTTTACACAAATCAACAGTTAAGGTAAATGGTTTGAATTTGTCCCTGATGAACAGCCGTGGCGACTGTGGCAAGGAAAAACTCCCTTAGATGTTGTGAGGAAGAAACCTTGAGAGGAACCAGACTCAAAAGGGGAACACATCCTCATTTGGGTGACATCAAGAGTGTGATCATAAATCTTTCAACAATACAGAACACTGGAGAGTGAGAACTAACATGATTACTGGAGTATAAGATTATAAGTGATGTTCTTTCTGCAGTCTTATACAGTCTATATGGTTAGTAGCTCCCAGTTTTATAAGCTCAGCATTTGTGATCATCACAGATCCAGCATCAGCTTCTCCATGCCAGAGCCTTTAAACACTCCAGGAGGTGCAATGTCAAACTCCACACATGTAGCGGGATCCAAATGGCACTGGTACGTCTCTAGATGGTTCGGGATGTTTGCGAGTTCGGCATCTACTTCTTCAAAGGTCCGTAATCATCACGAGGTGGGAGGTGACTGGAGCTGGCCAAACCTCAGGGTGTCTCGGGATGGGGAGAGAAAGAGAAGCAGTGGAGAGGAATTAGCGTAGCTGCTGTTCATGATATTAACAGCACAAGTTGATAATGTGCATGTGATCAGATGTTCTGGAGCACAAAGTTATGATATGTGATGTGTGTTATGTGTAGGCTTTGCTAAAAAGATATGTTTTTAATCTATACTTAAACTGGGTGAGTGTGTCTGAGCCCCGAACACTGTCAGGAAGACTATTCCAGAGTTTAGGAGCTAAATGTGAAAATGCTCTACCGCCTTTCGTGGACTTTGCTATTCTAGGAACTACTAGAAGCCCAGAGTTTTGAGATCTCAGGGAGCGTGGCAGATTGTAGCATGTTAAAAGACTGGATAGATACATGGGAGCCAAACCATTTAGTGCTTTATAAGTGAGAAGTAATAGTTTGTAGTCTATTTGAAACTTAACCGGAAGCCAATGTAGGGACGATAAGATTGGGGTTATATGATCATATTTTCTTGACCTTTTGAGAACTCTGGCTGCTGCATTCTGGACTATCTGAAGCTTGTTTATTAATGATGCAGGACATCCACCTAGTAACGCATTACAGTAGTCTATTCTGGAGGTCATGAACACATGGACGAGCTTCTCTGCATCAGATATAGACAACATGTTTCTTAACTTAGAAATATTTCTAAGGTGAAAGAAGGCTGTTTTTGTAACTTGGTTTATATGATATTTGAAAGACAAGTTGCTGTCTAAAATAACTCCCAGGTCTTTTACCGTTGAGCTAGTGGTTACAGAACATCCGTCTAAATGCAGGTTGAGATATCCGAGTTAATTGAGCTGTATCGCCTGGTTTAGATGAGATACATAGCTGATTATCATCAGCATAACAATGGAAGCTAATTCCATGCCTTCTAATAATATTTCCTAACGGAAGCATGTATATTGTGAAAAGTGTGTGTGTGTGTGTGTGTGTGTGTGTGTGTGTGTGTGTGTGTGTGTGTGTGTGTGTGTGTGCGTGTCCGTGTCCGTGGCCGTGTGCGTGCGTGTCCGTGTCCGTGTGCATGTGCGTATGTGTGTGAGTGTGTGTGTGTGTGTGTGTGTGATCAGAAACACTCCAGCTCCACCTACAGATCCTATTGCATTTTAGAGGAAGAACAGAATCTGCCATACAGCAGAGTAGAGCAGGACACACTGCAACACAACAAAACAGCTACACAATGCACTCTAATACACAACTTTCAAACACCCAGATTTACACAATCTGTGGTGGGCAAAGTAAACAGACCATGTAGAGAAGAGATACAGTAGGTAAAATATGACTCCAGTAAAAGTAAAAGTGCTCCCTTTAAATTTTCACTTAGGTAAAATCACAAAATTATTTGCCTTCAAATGTACTTAAGTATCCAAAGTAATGTACTTTATTATGGCTATAATGTTCCTATTATCATTTTTGTCACAAAACTCAGTTTATGTGAAAAGACTTGAACGCTACTCTTAGCACATCAATCTATAATTGGAAGGATATTAACAAGTCAAACACTGATTGATATCTATTAAAATTATTATGAGCCAAAACCTCTGCAACTACTTCAAAAACAATCATGAGGAAAATGAGGCCATTAGCATTATTAGCAAAGCAATCTAACTGTACTAGCTGTGTACAATACACTCACTAGAGGCACCAGTGAGCTGTGCTTCTCCCCTCCATGTGATATTTTTCCTCTCTTTTATGAGAGGTTGCATATGATAGGATAAAGTGCAATCATGAATATAATTTCTTCTTTTTTTTAGTGGCAAACTGTAAGATTATGTTATGTTTTTTGTCAATGTATTACATCATACCTAATTTGCATACAGCAACAACAAAAATAGTTCAAATGAACATAATTTTATAGTAACAAGTGTTTTCTAATAGGGTTATGTGACAGTGAAAACTATCCTCAAGATGTTTTTGGAGACAAAACTAACTCTTGCAATGCTTCAGACTTCAGTTATTGGTACGTCATGTCCACTGAAGCTGAAACCCGAATCCATAACTCTTGAACTGTCTCTTGTGGAAAGTTAATTTGTGTTTTTCTATGAATGTGAGTAAAAACTGTTGGAGAGATTAGCATGAATATATTTAACCCCTGTGCCCCTGGGCTGAATAATAAAATGGTCCATTTTTATCCCAAGCTGAAAACGTCTGGCTTTTTTGATCGAATGGCTCCAATTATTAGCAGCTATTTTGTGGCTAAACCTCAGGATCACACGCTTTTAACCTTGTGCTGCAGATATCCCGTCCAAATAAATACGGGCAAATTCAATCCAATCAGATCATTTTAACACAGCGAGAGGGATATTTTCCGTAATAAACAGAACCATATGGGAAAATTTTACAGAACGCTTGTGTGCTTGCGGGTGAGCGAGTGGGAAACATACGATTATTCACGAGAGAGAAAGAAAATATGCAGGAGGGAGCGGGAGAAAGGGAAGATAAAGAGGACACAGGACGGCTGGATCCTGTCTTTCTCGGCAGAACAATTTGTTCATAATGGAGGGAGCAGTGTGTGTGTGTGTGTGTGTGTGTGTGTGTGTGTGTGTGTGTGTGTGTGTGTGTGGTGTGTGAATGATACCCCAGTGTAGTTCTGCTATCTATCAAAGAACTTCATGACCTCTGACCCCTGAACCCCTGATTATGGGGAGCCAAAAAGTCTCTGAGAATCTGGATCCATTTCAGAGAGAGAGAAAAACAAAGACAGACAGACAGAGAGATAGACAGAGAGAGAGAGAGAGAGAGAGAGAGAGACAGACAGACAGACAGACAGACAGACAGACAGACAGACTTACACAGGTGACTATTAATAAAAGAAAGACAGACAGACCATGATAGATAGATAGATAGATAGATAGATAGATAGATAGATAGATAGATAGATAGATAGATAGATAGATAGATAGATAGATAGATAGATAGATAGATAGATAGATAGATAGATAGATAGATAGATAGATAGATAGATCCAACAGCTCCAGCTGGTCATCAATATATGTACTCAATAAATAGATTGTAACTTAATTGTTAATGAACAAATTAACTTCAGCCCAAAATCAGGATGATTTCAAGTAGGAATTCATTGAGAAACAAGTAAGAATAAGTTGTGTCATGTTTACTGGCTGAAACTGCCTCAGAAGTGGCCTTCATTTTTTATAAAAATTCTTACTGCATTGCCAGAAGGCAACTAGCTAGAAGTTTCACTAGCAGATGTTAATGATGTAAAAACTCCCTAAATGTGAGAATCAGCTCCGTTAGTCCATTTTCACACTTCCTGTCTGGAGTTAATGTTTGACTACAAAACATATCAATCAGAGCTTCACTAACACTGGAGCTAACACTGTTTGCTCAGTGCCAGCAGCTTGCTATGCTAACCGGTGTGTGTTTCTTACTAAAGCTATAAATGTCATGTAGCTAATAAGTAATGGAAGCTAACACAACCAAGGTGGATAAATTCAGCTGTATAAATAATTACGCAGTCACATTAAAAGAAGCATTTTATTATATGTTATGACACAATATTGATGCTTCCAATATGGTGAAACTGGTGACGTTTTGTTGTGTTAGTGGTCAGTGCTAAGTTTAAACAATGTAATTTTAGGGATTTTTTTCCTTATTTATTTGACAAATAAGGTAAATATTGATGTTCCAGATGTTTCCGCCTGCTTCCACTGTTACAGAACACTTAATGCCTATTTGCTAATAATTGCTAGCCACATTATTATGTTAAGGTTCTGTATATCCTAATTTGCTGTCATTACTGAAAGTATTTAATAAAATTAAACCAAGGCAGTATATGGCAGTATATGGAACTTTTTAGATAACAATATAGATAGCATTCTGTTCAATATAAAAAGTTTACTACATTGTGCATTCGGTGGATTTTGTTTTAACATTTCCAGTACATTTCTATAAAAAACACACATACACATGCTCCTTGTTTTGGTTTTGGTTGCATTCCACCTTTATAATGCCTGAAATTCATTAAGTATAATCAAACATTTGTGACTTGTTTAATTGAAACTCCTGTAAGAGTTTGTTTGTTGGTTGTATGTTGGTGTTTTGTTATACGTGTCAGCAGTTAGCAGTTGCTAGCACATTTACAATGAGAGTAAATAGGAAAACAGTCAGGTTTTATTGTGAGAGGCTAAAATTTTCCACAATTTTAGTTTTTGTTTTCCGGCTATGTTTAACCTTAAATGAATAATAAATGCATTGTGTACATTGTCAGAACAAATGCTGTGCAGCTATATGATGCTGGCATACAGCACACACTCAACTTGGCTGGTTTTGCTGCATCTATCTTTTTACCAACTCATCGTGAATTAAGGGCTAAATCTCACTGCACTATCAGCAGGTAATGCATTGTGGGTAATGTAGGAAACCATTCTCAGGGGTTCTTCCAGCATGTCACTGGAAGAAGTTAAGACTAACCCCCCCAAAAAAGTGATTTGCATGAACCAGCTGAAAGAGATGATTTGGACTAATGCAGAGGTTCATTTAATCTTTAATTGCAGGTACAGATAAATAAAATAAAATAAATAATATTTTAAACACAATATCAAAATGACATGCACATGCAGTATCAGCACATTTATGGACGTCCCATATTGACATCTCTGAAAGTGAGAAGCGATGATGAGAGGTCTATAGTCTCCCATGAGAAAAAAAGGCCATCGAGGGGACAGATCAGGGAATGAGTGATGAAATAATGAATAAATAAATAAATCACGAGGAGAAATGAAAGAGAAAGGGAAAGAACAACGGAGGATGGAAAGGCTTTTCTTTCATGACCAACTTCAAACAGTAGGGATGCTGAGGAGACCCATTGTACTGGAGAAACAAATAGGAAATGAAAGAGAATATGAGAGAGAGAGAGAGAGAGAGAGAGAGAGAGAGAGAGAGAGAGAGAGAGAGAGAGAGAGAGAGAGATTAGCAGAGAACAGATGGAAAACACAAGTGTCTTAGTACTGAATAAGAACTGTGTCAGAACTTTTCTTCAATTAAAAGTATTTCGCATATATATGATTTTGATTATTGTTAAATTATTAGGTCTTCAATAAAAAATTAGGAAAGAAACCAATTCTAAACATGCAATAATTAATTTTACTAATTAAAGTAATTTGTGTTGAACTTGTTAAGAAACTATTGTTAATTATTAAAGATATTGAAAAAATATTCGCACAATGCAAAAGTGTGTTTCTGTGTATGCTTTGTGAAAATATTATATTTAATGTTTAAGAATAAGGTCAAACTTTTTATGATGATAATATTATTAATAATTAATGATACAATTAGCCAATCACGAGAAACCTTAATGCTTGGGAATGTTTTTGGCAATTCATCTTCTTTATTTGTTTTGTTTTTCTGCCAACTTCAGGAGAAAACCTTAACAATTTATCTCACAGTTTAGTTATAGATATATTTGTTCTTATTTGCTGATGATTTACTCTCACTGATATTTGATTTGATCGATAGATTCTAAATGTTATTTAGCATTTATTGTCTCAACATTCTTCCTCTTGTAAAACTTACCAAAGATGTTCACTAGTTGGATATTTCTTTCTGACCTTGCAATCCAGTTCATCCAAGAGAAGTGCGATATGCATTAGATCCAGAGACTGTGCAGGTGATTCAGTGATAGATAACACTCCAGCTGACTGTTTGCTATCTAAATAATGCTTACAGAGCTTGGACATATCCTTCAGGTAATGGTCTTGTTTTATGGTGAAGTTGGTTTTAGTAGGGCACAGATCAAACGGAATTGCATGGTGTTGAAGTATGGAATGATAGCCATGCTGGTTCAGTTTTCCTTTTACCCGGAATTAGTCTCCAACCTTTCCTGCTCCAAAACAACCACAAACCATTAAAAGTTTACCTCCATGTTTGACTGGGGGTGTGAGGCAGTCTGCGAAAAAGCTTTTCTCCTGTTCTCCGTCTTACATAAGGTCTTCTGTTAGAGCCAAGTATGTCAAATTTGTACTCTTTTTTCCATTTATTCACTGTCTAAATCTTGTGTTTTGGCCTTTTAACTAGTTTGTTGGAAAAAAAAATAATTACTTTATATATATATATATATATATATATATATATATATATATATATATATATATATATATATATATATATATATATATATATATATTTATTTATGTATGTATGTATGTATGTGTGTGTGTGTGTGTGTGTGTGTGTGTGTATGTGTGTTTCCCATTTGCTTTATTTGTTAAACGCTTCCAGTTACAGTAGTGAAGGGTAAAAAATGTCCCATCCTCCACTGAATTCAAACCGAATGTGCATTTTTGGATTTTGTCTCTGACCTGCCAGAGACAAGCAGACCCAATTACCACATCAAGAGCTATCACGTGATCGGAGTCATTTCGATAATCAGGTATCCCCCTCCATTGACCTTGGTATTTATGTTGTTCATATTAGCATTTTGTGTAAAATTTAGTTTAAACAGAAACTTAACTAGTATTCAAACAGCAAATGAATGACTTCTCACATGCATGTAGCCTGCAAACCACCATGTAATTATGGCAATGAATTGATCCAAATCTGGCTTAACCACAACTCCACCTTGGTGAGAGCCAAACTCTGAGAGGATACAGAACACAACCTACAGCTGCACCTCTTCAGGGCCAAAAATATAACACTGCACCGCTGTTTGATATACTTGGCTGCATTTGGGCCATTTTTGGCCTAAATCCTGTTTAAATGCTGACTCACAATTCACCGGCCATTATCCAAATTGTCCAATACTGTACCTAAAAGTTTAGGTCCATTTATATTTACAGCATTTAGCAGATGAACTTAACCAGTGAGACTTACAGAAGTGCTGCTTGGTCTCCATCAAATATATAAAGTAAACCATGGAGTAAGTCGGGATTGACCGTTATATTCAGTAAGAAAGTTAAGAATAAAACTTATCCAGGATGTACAAAGAAGAAAACGTAGAAAATAGAACTATTTTAAAAGCTTGCTTCAAATATATCTTGTTTTATCTTTACACAACATAAGATTTTGGTCCACCAATATGAATGGACAAGTGACTAATATTTACTGGTACTGGTACAGCACTAGCAGAGTTCACTGTTTGTATCACTCTACCTGGCTGTTTTTGGTACACAGTATTCCACCTCAAACAATGGTTTGTTACCTTAATATACACATGTGAATGTAATGTAACTTTTGGCCTGTGGTGTGCTGATATTCACTAAAATGGCATCTCGAACATGAGATTTTGTTAAAAAAAAAATAACATTCATTCCTAGATAATGCTTAGGAATCACAAAAATGAATAAAGCATTTTCAGCATGACTGTTTTCATCTGTACAGTCTAGCTCATTTATTTTTTCACACAAACGTAATGTTCACAAGCCAGAGAATAAAATGTATCTTATAAAGTATTAAGAAATAAAAGTGTTATAGGGTTTACTTGCTAGTGAAGTTTAGCTATTTGTCTAAAATAAGCATGAAATAAGCATGAAATCCAGAGGATCAACCAGAGAACTCCTTCCAATTAGTGTATGTACTAATTAGCAAATATTTTGAAGCATTTTAATTGCAAAATTTGCTCTATATTAATTTGATTATTACTAATTTATTACTAAACCTTAAATAAAAACCTTTGAAAAAAATTCCCAATAAATAATGTTTCATGTCAAAATGAAGTCAGTCAATATTTTATAGGGGATTGTGGGTTTAGTCAGAAATTGTCTTTGTGGGTACATTTAAACATATTTATTTAAATACTTTTCTTTTATTTATGAAAATAGCATAGTTTCTAGCTATTTTGTTTTCTCAAATAATCTTTCATTGCTCTGGAAATGTATATGAAAATTTATGTCAGAACCCAGAGCCTGCTTACTAATAATAACTTATTATTAAATTGTAAATTATTCTCCTAGCTATTTAGACATATAAAGTAAACTTTGGATTTGTTCTATTGCTTTAGTTTAGTTAGTTATCATGTAAATACTATTACAATTTTAATTTCAAATGGTAAAAAGTAGCAAGTTAGTTTAATTAAACAACACTGAAATTATTTGACATGAATATCTAACTTTAGCAAAATGAAGAAGCTATTAGTCGAGGAGAGTGAGAAAGGACAAAAACAGCTTTATTGCAGTCAGTCAGCACATCCTACAAGTCAATGGCACAAGTAAGCTGTTGCTAGCAAGGGCAAATTCCAATCTTAAAAAACTCACATTTTGTACATTGATCATTTACATATTTCTTTGAGATTCATCCTCTAACTTTAAAGTCTAATTTACCTCATTCACATATTCGCATAATACATCAATTTCTGTTTCTCTGTTTTGAAAGTCTTACTAATCTCCTTCTTGTCCTAATTACATATTTATGTGACTTTTTCCTGTTCCGATACCCAGTTTAAAAACATAATTCTTTTTTTCTTGAGTCCTGACAAGTTTTTCTTGAGTCTCCTCTTTGTTAAAACCAAGGTTTAAAAACATCTATTGTTTTCCCTCACCCCCACAAAACATCTCCTCTTTTCCTATAACATACCCAGTTTAAAATAATCCCTTCTTTTTCTGGCCTTCAATGTCTAAGTGCTTCTGTTTTACACCTTTAATGTTGAGTTTTTTCATACTACATTCACTAAAGATGTATTTTTTATTATATATAGTTTAATGTGTAAAACTCGTATGTTGCTTGGTGTAAAAGTGAAGGTTATATTTTTCCATATATGTTTTTATGCTTATGACCCTACATTAAGTTTGGTTCATGCTAAGTAAAGCATTAAAATATTGAAGGATTTTCTAAAAGAAATTACTCTACATTCATCTACACCTGTCCCCCTGCACTGCCCCTTTTTGCCTACCACCAAAATAACCAAAGTTAAATATCCATTATCTGCTTCAGTTGATACTTACTTACTGTTACTTATTGTAATTAATATTCTTTTGAACAAAACACTTTTTCTACTCTATCTTTCCAATTTTTAATTTTGGTGATTACATTACTTATGTCTCTACATACTTTCCCTTTAAACAAAACATGCAAATGACTGCAAACCTTTTCTCAAAATCCTATCTGTACTGCTCACTATATAATAACTGATTAAATCCCAGCCTTTTCTACTGCAATGACTCACAAAGGACTCACATTTTTTTTTATTTGTACCTGTTGGTAAACTAGAAAATTCTTGATATTTTAAAAATGATCCTGAACATCCTGACCTAAAAATATTTCTGTTTTCTGTTTTATAATTGTGAACACTTTAAGATGAAAGATTAATGAGAATTATTATTACATGCATAATATATAACTAAAATCAGCATGCTCATGGGAGCAGGAAACCTAGAATTCCGTGGGGTTCGATGACATTAAAAACACACACCTGCCGTAAATGACGTGCTGCTACTCATCCAGCAGTGTGGCATCTCACCAAAAGACATTCATGGTTATGAAAAATTTATAGATCTATACATTATGTAGCATGAGGCCTGAATTATTGATTTTGTCACTGCAGGTGGTGGTAATGCTGATCAGAACCTGCTGAGTGGATCAGAAAGAGGAAACACTGAAGCTCTATGGCAGAAGTGTTTATAATCAAAGTCTTCAAACTATAATGCTTTGAAAATCTGACTTCTTTTAAAAAAAACCTTTTTCTGGACTTTTCAATGACTTTTGACAGAAAGTATATTTTTTTGTATTTTTTTTTTTTCCACATTCAAGCATTTAAGGTTTTTTGCTGGAATTTGGATTGTGATTGGTCAATAAATTTACAAAAACAGCTGGTCAGACAATATTGCAGAGTAGTACATAGATAGATAGATAGATAGATAGATAGATAGATAGATAGATAGATAGATAGATAGATGGATAGATGGATAGATAGATAGATAGATAGATAGATAGATAGATAGATAGATAGATAGATAGATAGATAGATAGATAGATAGATAGATAGATAGATAGATTGATTGATTGTTTGATTGTTTAATTTTTTTGGTTTAGATGGTGTCCAACATGTGTGGTGACACCCTGGAGGGAGTACCAGGAAAAATGGATCTTGCCTACAGTCAAGCATGCTGATGGTAGCATAATGGTCTGGGGCTGCATGAGTGCTGCTGTAACTGGGGAGCTGCGGTTGATTAGAGGAAACATGGGCTCCAACATGAACTGTGACATTCAGAAACATAATGCCCTCCCTTCAGAAATTTGGCCGAACATCAGTTTTCCAACATAATAACAACAACCAAACACAATGCCAAGATGAGATTGCTTTGCTGAGAAAGCTGAAGGTGAAAGTGATGGAGTGGCCAAATATGTCTCCAGACCAGAACCCTATTGAGCACTTGTTGGGCATCCTCAAGTAGAAGTTGGAGAAGAGCCATGTGTCTAACATTCAACAGCTTCGAGATTCCTTATGAAGGAGTGGTAGAGGATCCCAGCAACAACCTGTGCAGCTCTGGTGAATTCCTTGCCCAGGAGGATTAAGGCAGTGCTAGATAACAATGGTGATCCCACAAAATATTGAAACTTTAAACACAGGTTTAAAATGTTCACTTAGGGTGCAAACACCTTTGTTGCAAGATATTTTGACAGTAATGAATGTATGTTGAGTTATTTACAAGCTGCTGATCGACAACTCTAAAACATATCCAAGTTTCATTTTTATAGTATTGTCTTTTGAGACAATATATGATAATTATATTAAATTGCTGAAATGTGAGGGGTAAACTCTAACAGTATATAACAGCTGTGTTATATACAGTGTTTTTATAGTATTCTAACAGGGTAGTGTAGAGTTCAGTAGGGTGATGGTGGCTGGAAAGAAACTCATAATTTACTTAATTTCTCATAATAAACTCATAACTTTATAATTAAATTAAAACAAATGTATAATACTCTAATCAGCATGGGCAAACATGGGTGCTTTATTGTTTAACCTTTGCAACAACACTTGCTGAATGCAGCAAAGTACAGGTATATCCTCAACAAAAAAAAAAAAACTGCTCCACAGCACTCAGGACCTCAGTCTGGGCTGAAGGTTCACCTTCTCATTTGATAACAACCCTAAGCACACAGCCAAGACAACACAGTTGTGGCTTAGACTTAGTGAATGTCCTTGAGTGGCTCAGCAAGAGCAACTTGTTGCCTGTTGAACATCTCTAGAGAAACCTGAGTGTCTATCCATGAACAATCCCTATCCAATCTGACCCACCTGGAGAGAATTTGTCATGAAGAATGTCCCCCCGGTTGCATCTTTGACTGAATTTGACAAAGATTTTTATTTTGAACATTAATAAGCTGCACCTGTCTATAAGCCACAGGTGTCTACATTGAAAATAATGAACTTTACACAGGCTTTAATGAAAGACAGTGTCTGTTACACGGCTTGTATCTAAACAGTAGCCTACAAAGAAAGTCATTGTTCACTGTCTTCCTCCTTCCTTTCACAACAATTTCTCTCGGGAGTTTTTCTTTTGGCATCATTGTGCGTTTAAAAATCACCATCGGTGAAGTTTTTCTCCCGATGCCGTGCAGCTCAGAACACAGGTGAAGTGCGTTTTTTCATGCTCAGTTGTTTTTAGTGTGACGAATGATTTGCATTTCCTGTAGACAGTCCGAGTGAGCGGCAGGTCAAACGTCAGAGGAGCCTCATCCATATTTATGATGTGGTGCGGCCCGATTCAGTGGGAGCGCATCTGATTTAATATAAAGAGTTTCATTGGTTCACCTGAACCCGT
Source organism: Silurus aristotelis (assembly GCF_946808225.1). Lineage (NCBI taxonomy): Eukaryota > Metazoa > Chordata > Actinopteri > Siluriformes > Siluridae > Silurus > Silurus aristotelis. Next base: position 22,598,620 of record NC_139586.1, read on the forward strand.
TCAGCAATTTCATTGGTCTAATGTTATGGGGCTCAGTTTTTTGGCTTGAAGCTTGTGAAACCGGGAAAAACCCAGGAAAAATTTATATATTAGCCACTTCGTTGTTTAAGCCGCGGGGTTCAAAGCATGGGAAAAAAGTAGCGGCTTCTAGTCCGGAAAATATGGTATATGTAATATTTCAAGGCTGGGGTTTTTTTTTTTCATTAAAAAAATTTACAGACATTTCTAGAATTCTGTTTTCACAAAAATATATTTTGAATAATTGTCATATCGAGCTGCAACCTAACAAAATTGAAATTTCTTTTGTGTAAACATAGCGGATACAACAGCAGATTTGAGGTGAATTAATATGACAGTGCAGTGTAATCATTGTTAATAGTGAACATTGTAACCAGTGTGACAGCAGAACAGTGAATGTTATTAAAGTATCAGTGAATATGGTTGTAAATAGGGTATGTTACAGTTATAGCTCAATGAGTTAATCCTAAAACATCTTGCATGGTGATCGCTGTTGGTTAGTATTCGTATAGCAACAGCTCATTTAAACAGAATTTTATTAGACACAAATTAAACTTTTATTTTTTTGTAATATGCGGAAATTATTTGTAATTAAAACATTTTGGAAGTCTTCAGTATCCTGGCTTTTTTTCTTTCTGGCAAGCAGTTAAATATTTTGATACAATCCCATCTAAATAGTGCCCTTTACAGAGGGAAAATAGATGCTACATTATTCACTATACATAAACAACCATAAAAAGGAAACTTTAACCTGTGTTAAAAATGTAAATCAAACTGTTTGTATGTAATTTAAGGCTTGAAATAAAACTCAGTTCCCTGCCTGAGGCAAGCGCTGAAAAGAATTCACAAGCTAAACTTACATGTGAGCCTTATTAAAATGTATATTCATAATTACAGAAGTAATTAAATAACTCAGGGATGAAAGGAGGAATAAAAATGTTCACTGGTGTTTGTAAATCTTAGCATGCGGAAAATACTTTTTCAGTCATGACTGTTTATAGATCATGACTGAGATGAAGAGAAGACAGACTGGGGGATTTTATAGCCATATTGTTGTAAATATCTAAAGAGATGGACTGAGCAGAAGTTAGCCCAGCTCTGCAAATACTTGGACTACAGAATCGGAACTGAATGTTTGCTATTTGGAGTACTAACGGCTGAGTTGACAGTTCCAGGGGATTTTTAAAACTGTCGCATGCAGAGACGAGATGTCCAGGCCTTCTGCCACCAAAGCGGGAAATCCAAACACTTCGACATGAGAGATTTAAAGCAAAATGGGAGGAATTGTGTTCTGCACACATTACACACATTCTTGATGTGTGTGAACGTTTCTTGACGTTTTTTGGCCACCCAGTCACGATGAGAAAATGTGCAGACCCAACAAATTACATTTCACAGACAGAAAAGTAGTAGAAATTCGCTAATTCCTTATCTGTCCATCTTTCTCTCTGCTATTAGGATTTTCCTAGAAGTGTCCAGATTGGAGATTGATGTTGCGAGTCTGCACAGTGTAACATCCGTTTTCTTTCTTACTTACTCTCTCTTTTTATCTTTCTTTCTTTTTCCCTCTTTCTCTCTCTCTCTTACTCTTTTTCTTTCTCTTTTGATTTTTCTCCATCCAAGTCTTTCTGTAAACACACTGTCCTGCTCCACAGATGACATGCAGACGAGGCCAAAACCCCCAAAGTGTTTATGGCAGTGCAGGGCGTTTGAAGGCCCAGCTCTCTTTCCTTTCTTCCTTTTTTCTTTTTTCCTTCTTTTTCTGCTGATCTAAAGCAGTACTCTGGACTTTCCTCTTTTCTGTTATGATAGCTACTTTCTGCTAGCTCCTTGCTAACAGGAAATCTAGGCTGTGTTGCATTTGCAGATCTGTCTGTAATGCTTGAGGCTACAGGTAAATAGGAAGAAAATACCAAATAAACTATAACTTGCATGGCTTAAATTAAATAACTTATCCTGCATTGTGCATCCTGGAAGATTTTTATTTATGATTAGTTTAAGGACAGTTTAAATGTGTTTATTTAGATAGCAACAACCGACTTATTGTAAGTAAGAACAGTTGTTGCCCCAGTATATATGTGATCTTCTAAATAGTTAAAGTTGGAGTCAAATGTGAGATGTGCACAGATGTGCCACTTTACTGTGTACCAAATTTAACTTTGTAGTCTACTTGATACACCAGACCACTTTGTAGTTAGACCTTTGGCAAATTTTAGCTCAACCCCAATCCATTTACATTTACAATTATGGAGTTTAGTAGACGACCTTATCCAGATCAATTGTACAAAAGTGTAGTGTCAATGAATAAATCAACTGGTTCACTGGGTTGCAGACTTAGAATTACCATCAACCTAAACTGTTCAGAGAAATTGTATTACACTTTTTAACATATAGACATGGAACAAACAGGGAGGAAAGTGCTAGTTTAAGTGTTTCAGGAAAATTTAGGTCTTTACCCATATGAAGTGACTCAGCTGTGACGTTAAATTTAGGTGACGTCCATTCCATCACCTCGGTGCCAGAACATGAAAGAGTCTTGATGTATACCTACCTCTCAACCTGAAGGAAGGTGGGACCATGCAAGCCACTCTGAAGTTTACCCGAATATAATTTGTTGTTCACCCCCAGTTCATTCTGTAGTCCACCCTCAGTCCACTCTGTATTTCCCACCTAGACCACGCTGTAGTTCATACCCATTTTACTCTGTAATCGGAATTCTAGCAGCAGGAGACATTTCCCAGTCTACATCAATGGAACTGAAGTAGAGCAATTCTCCAGCTTTAAGTTCTTGGGAGTTCACATCTCTGAGGATCTGTCCTGGCATCAGAACACTTCAGCTCTGGTTAATAAGGCACAAAAATGCCTGTACTTCTTGAGGAGTCTCAAGAAAAGCTCACCTGTTACCAGGAATTTTACCAATTTTCTATTGCTGCATCATCAAGAGCATCCTGACCAACTATATCACTGTATGGTAGGGAGGCTCCACTGTGTGTGAACGTGAAGCCCTCCAAAGGCTGGTCAATATCACCCGACACAACGCTGCAGCCCGGGTTCGATCCCCGGTCAGGGAACCAACCCCAGATGTCTGCGCTGAGAACGTATGCACCAGAAGCAGCGGGTTCAGGGACAGCTTTTTTCAATCCACCATCACATTGTTAGATCACTGTAAAAAAACATATATGTATATAATTTTATATATATATATATATATATATATATATATATATATATATATATATATATATATATATATATATATATTATATACATACATGTATATAACTTCTGTACAATTAGACATACAATGTACATATTACATATTGTATATTTTTATACTCCTCATCGTCTACACATATGGTGCCTTACATACATCTGCACTATTTTATTTGTGTATCTATATATAAGCTTACTGTACATTCTGCCTAATATTTCACATTCATATATATATATATATATATATATATATATATATATATATATATATATATATATAAATCAACTTGTTTATTCAGCTTGCACATAACCTTATAACCTTCCTACTTGTTGTTCCTTTACAACAGTGTCTGCACATTTTTTTTCAATGCCAAACCCTTAGAACCATTTACCTGTTCTTCTCAACAATGTCCACACTTCTCTGCACTGCTATCTATCTATCCATCCCACCCCCAGTCCACTCTGTAGCTTATCACTATCCATCTGTGGTTTACCTCCAGACCATTTGTATTTCACCCCAGTGCACTCTGTAATCCATATATTCATGCCACCACAAACCACTTTGTTCCAATTTTTGTAGCCCCTTGACCTAATTTGCTTTCTAAAAAGCCCAAAGTTCATTTTGTAGGGGCCTCATCAACTTTTTTTTTAACTTAACCTTGTCTTTTACTTACTTCAGTCAGACTATTGTTTTCCCACTTCACTTTTTCAACCATTTCCTAATTTATCCAGTACCCATTCATAGTCCATTTTTAACTCTTAAATTCACTGTATTTCGGTAAAAAATCCTAATTCTCCTACATAGTCCACTCTATCTCTATTCCTTAGTCCACTTTGCGGTCTACCTCATTCTGTAGCAGTTAACTTCAGAGTCCATCTGCATCCATTCCTCAGCAAGGGATGTGGTTATTGCTCAGATTGACTCATATTTTTATTTATACTGTATTCCTTTTAAATATAGGTCAAACTCGGTGTAACTTTAATTGATTGGGCTTAAACAGTGTTTGTTGGTCAGTCACCATGGCAGCTCTGCGCTCACATTCAGGTATTTATGGCTCTTGCATTACACCTCAATAAGAAAATTCTTGGTTTAATGCGATTCATTAGGGAACATTTGGATAGTGGCTGCTGCCAAAGAGCTTTCAGTCTGTTCGGCTTTGTGCTGAAAAACAAAACATACAAAACAATCTGTGCACTGTCACATCTGGCCTAGTGTAGGCAGTTAGACCATTTTCTCTAAAGAATAAGTACAAAATACAATGTGAACCAAGTGGAACACTCTGCAGGAATATTTGGGAACGCTTTCTTGGTTATTGTGAGTGAACATTCAAATATGTAAAGTCACTCAAACTCTCTCTAAATAGATCATAAATAAATCATAATCAATTATCTTGAGGTAATTAATTAATTAATTTCCTTAAGTTACGGTAATGCACAGAAATAAAGTTTATAATGGTTGTGATACTCAATAGAAAAATTCTAGAAAAAATATTTCAATTGATTAAATGTCATTTTAATCAGTAATTGTTTGCTTCTTAATTATTATCTTGTATTAATATGTCCTTTAGTACTATTGTGGTTTCCAATTTCCTTATATAGTCTTTAATTCCCTATGTGTGTGTGTGTGTGTGTGTGTGTGTGTGTGTGTGTGTGTGTGTGTGTGTGTGTGTGTGTGTGTGTGTATGTGTGTATGTGTGTGTGTGTGTGTTTAAAATAGTAACAATTAATGATCATACGGCAAAAAAACATCAATTTGTGTTATTATTAGAGCTGTCACAACTTACTTGAATGCATTCAAAAACACTGAGAAAAGATTATTAGATTGAAAAATGATACCAAAAATCCTTTACTTTTTTGATCAATGCAATGACATTTTTATGAAAGTATTTCTCACACCAAAGTATTAGACAACAGTCTAATCCCTGACCACCATGTTTCAGTGACTTCCCATGTTTAATGTGATTAATCACAAAGTAATATTCATTTTATAAGAAGTGTAATGCAGCAATTAAGCAAGCTTCAATCTCTCTCGAATGTGTTTAAACATATTAAAAGAACATTTGCCAGGATAAGAATGATAAATCAGCCTACACTGGAGTAAACGTTATTCACTAAGCGCACATGCAGAACTTTAGCCGACATGGAAATCGTGTAATAATGTGCATTTGTTAGGTCCTGAGTAATAAGTGAACAATAATGAAACCGCATGAATAAAGGTACTTTTGCAAGTAGTAAAAACGTGAATAAATGTGCCCTTCGGTAAGCTTTCAGTGCCCTCAAATGAAAAGCAGACGTGGGCTACTGCTGAGCCGATGATACATGACTTTAATATTTTCGAGATTTGGAGCCCAGGTCAGTTTGAGAAGCACACGTTGTGATGTAGTTTGATATGATCACAGAGCCGAGAAAAAATGTTTCAGCGTTTAAAAAACTATAGTATTTTTTTGTTCAGGAAGTTAAAAAGGGCCCCTGAATCTATCAAAGTTCTACATTGGCTGCATCCCAAATGTCAGAGTTCATGTCTGGTTAGTGTTCTCACTAAAACACAGGCCATTTCAGCCAACTATGTACAGCGCATGGAATCTGTGCATAAAGCCATCTAGAAGGAGTTCGGTCCAGTCTCATCGTTTGTTGCAGCAAATGTTTAATGGGAAATATTTATCCACTAGGTTTCTAAGTGTGTATTTGAAAAAGAAAATAATCAGATGTACTGTATGTTATTGTGCATGCTGACAAATTTTCTTTTGATACCTAATGAAACCTCCAGAGCTTTAAATGTGTCCTATGTTTAATGTGAATTTGAGTATCTGGATGCTTTGCTGCAACAGTACTGTTCTTTGATGCTGTGCATTGCTGTTTAATGGTGAACATCAGTATTTAATTGTGTATGTAGCAGTGTTTGATAATGTCAGTATTAATAATGGCAGTGTTTAATAGTGGCAGTTTAATAGATGCAGTATTTAATGGTGCAGTGTTTGATAATTACAGTATTTAATGGTGGCAGCATTTGATAGCAACAGCATTTAATGTTGCAGTGATTGATAGTGTCAGTACTAATTTTGTGTCAGAGGTCGTGTATTAGTGATTCCTTGCAACATTTGATAGGATCAGTGTTTTTAATAGCACCAGTGTTTGATGAAGTCAATGAGTAATTATAGTGGTGTTTGATAGTGTCAGTGATTAATGGTGGCAGTGTTTGGTAGGGTTAGTGATCAATAGTGCCAGTGATTGATAATGTCAGTCATTGATGATGGCAGAGTTTTATAGTGTCAGTAATTAATGTTGGCAATGTTTAATAGTGGCAGTATTTAATTGTATCCGTGATAAATAGTGGCTGTGTTTGTAGTGTCATTGTTAGATAATGTCAGTAATTAGTAGTGCCAGTGACTGATAATGTCAGTGATTGATGATGGCCAAATTTGATAGGGTTAGTATTTATTGGTGCAGTGACTGATTTAGTGTCATACTGATTGTGTGTCAGAGGATGTGTGTCAGTTATTAGTAGTGGCAGTGTTTGTGGTGTCAGTGTTTTATAGTGTCAGCGAATAATGGTGGACGTTAGATAGAGTCAGTGTTAGATAGTGTCAGTGATTATTGGTAGCAGTGTTTGATAGTGTCAGTGATTAATGGAAGCAGTGTTTGATAGTGCCAGTGTTTGATATTGTCATTGATTAATAGTGTTAGTGTTTGATAGCATCAAGATTAATCATGCAGCGACTGATAGTGTCTGATCAATGGTGGCAGTGTTTGTGGTGGCAGTGTTTAAAGTGTTGATGTTTGATAGTGTCAGTAATTGATGGTAGTAGTTTTTTATAGTGACAGTATTAAATGGTGTCAGTGTTTATTAGTTTCAGTGATTAATGGCCCCAGTGTTTTTTAGTGTCAGTAATTAATGCTGGCAATGTTTAATAGTGGCAGTATTTAATTGTATCAGTGATAAATAGTGGCTGTGTTTGTAGTGTCAGTGTTAGATAGCGTCAGTGATTAATAGTGGCAGTGTTAGATAATGTCAGTGATTAATAGTGGCAGTGTTTAATATTGTCAGTGAGTGATGGGGTAGTGTTTTTTGTGTCAGTGATTAACAGTCCCAATGTTTGTAGCCTCAATGTTTGATAGTGTCAGTGATTGATGGCGGTACTTTTTTGTAGTTTCAGAGTTTGATATTGTTAGTGATTAATGGTAGCATTGTTTAATATTGGCAGTGTTTGACAGTAATTGATGGTAGCAGTGTTGATAGTGGCAGTGTTTGACAGAAGGTGATTGATGGTAGCAGTGTTTGATACTGGCAGTGTTCGATATTGTCAGTGATTAATAGTGTTTGATAGCATCACGATTAATTGTTCAGCGACTGATAGTGTCTGATCGATGGTGGCCGTGTTTGTAGTGGTAGTAATTAATTGTGATAGTGTTTGTAGTGTTGATGTCTGATAGTGTCAGTGATTGATGGTAGTAGTGTTCTATAGTGTCAGTAATTTATTATATAATGTAAAAAATTTATGGTGGCAGTTTTTAATTGTATCAGTGATTAATAGTGGCTTTATTTGTAGTGTCAATGTTAGATAGTGTAAGTGTTAGATAGTGGCAGTGATTAATAGTGGCAGTGTTTGATAGTGGCAGTGATTAACAGTGGCAGTGTTTGTAGTGTCATTGTTTAATATTGTCAGTGATTTATATTAGCAATGTTTGATATTGTCACTGATGAATATCAGCAATGTCTGATAGTGTCAGTGATTGATATTGTCAGTGATTATTGTTGGTCACTGTTTGATAGTGTCAGTGATTGATGGTAGTATTTTTTTATAATGTGAGTGCTTGAAGATTGTGGTGTTTTATAATGTCTCTGATTGATAGTGTCAGTGACTGATGGTAATAGCTTTTGATAGTCTCAATGATTGATAGTGGCAGTGTTTAGTAGTGTCAGTATTAGATAGTGTTAGTGAATAATAGTGGCAATTTGCCTTCCTTTGTCCTTTCAGTGAATAAAATAACAAAAGAGAGTGGCATAGCTGGCAGATCCTGTTACACACTCATGCATCTGTGTTTGTCATTTGATTGTGTGTTGCATAATATTCTGGGTTCTGGACAGTCATCAACACAGCAGCAAAGTGTGTGTGTGTGTGTGTGTGTGTGTGTGTGTGTGTGTGTGTGTGTGTGTGTGTGTTTTCCTATCTCTTAGCCTGTAGATGGGAAAATGGCCGACATAAGCATTCATATTTCAGCTGCTGACGGACAGGTGACCCTCAGCCCTCTGGGAATGAGAGCCGGCCTTCGGGCTATTAGAAGGATGACACACACACACACACACACACACACACACACACACATACACACACACACACACACACACACACACACAGTCTGCCAGTGATTAGGCCTTCACACACAGACACACACACAGACACACAAACACACACAGACGCTATTTCCCGCTGTCCTGAGGCAATAAAAAGCACAGTGCTGGTGTTCTCCATTTTCTATTGTGTGTTTGTTCTGCTGATTGCTGCTCTTTCCTTTCTCTCTGCACATTTTCTCTCCATCTAAACTTTCCGTTTTCCCAGAGTTCCCCTTTAAAGACGCTGCAGTTTTATTCTGGAGCATGTCGGTTGATGTCAGCACGTCTCTAATCCCATCAAAGGCACATCAGAAGCATGGAGATGGAGGACAAGATGGCCTTTCATGCAGCCTGGAGAGTCACACGGAGCGCATATGGTTTGGGAGAGATAAAGAGTGAGATAGTGCACATACACACTTGAACAGAGCCTGGAGCGTTTCATTAACAAGCCTCGCTCTGCTCCTCAGGTGTGTGTGTGTGTGTGTGTGTGTGTGTGTCTCTGTGCTTTATGATTCAAAAAATCTGTGGGATTCAAAAATGTTCTATTACAACATACACATGAATGATATCGCTCATTTAACACTAATCAATAACGTCATCAGCACCCAGTTCGCTACACAGTGCAGTATATCAGGAGTGAAAACTTCAGTAGTCATGTCTGAATGCCTGGTGGAGGATCATTTTGTTCGGTCCCACAATGGACAATGATGTTGGTGGTGTTCAGGAGATAGAATGATGAATAAACTGTGTAAAATATTCCTCATGCTGTTCCCTAGATTAGTGAATTATGTAGTGGAGAACTTAAGGGAGTATTTAGACATTCAGGACACCACATGGGAGTAAAAGTCAAATTCATGTGGGTGTTAAAAGCCCTGGCGGCCTGTGGGAGAGACACTGAGGAGATCTGGAGTGTGTATGGCCCCGAGACAATAAATATGTCTGAGTGTCATGTCAGCTGTGTATAGCTGTGAGGTTTTAGCCAGTACTATTCTCACAGTATACACTTTCTCACCCTCTACGTCTATCTACCTCCCTCTGCACACACATGCGCGCACGCACACACACACACACTTACTTATACCGCTCAATAGACTAAAGCGGACCATTAAAAGGACTTCGGGTTACAATCAATAATAATAATTTATAACATGACTTCATTGCAGCGGTGTTTATGGATTTTAAATTGCTTGAATACTTAGAACATTAAGATAATAATATAGTACATTTTATTAATAATAATAATAATAATAATAATAATAATAATAATAATAATAATAATAATAATAACAATTTCATGAAGCAGGTTAACAAATGGTTCATAGTTAATCATAACAAATGAAACAAAAAAAATGCATTTAAGAAAAATTATGTTTATACAAATATATATAGTGCAAATATATATGTCTGTTTTGTGTGTGTGTGTGTGTGTGTGTGTGTGTGTGTGTGTGTGTGTGTGTGTGTGTGTGTGTGTGTGTGTGTGTGTGTGATCATCGACAGTTTCAATTTTTAAAACTTTTTATAATAAATTATTTAATGAAATGCCTGCTTGGTTAAGGAATATATAAAATATGAATAAATAATAAATTTATGCAATACACATTTTATTATATTGATAAAATTGAGTAATCAACTAAATTGGCACAAATTAATTTGATAAAATAAAAATTTAATTGAATTCAATTAAATAGTTTACATTTGTTAGGCCACTCCCTGATTAGCGGCTTTGGATTCTTCAGCGCTTTAATGTATGCGCAAAACAAATCTTATTTCCGGGACTGAGTGAGTAGCCACACTCTATTAAGTCTACCTTCTTTTTTTATTTTATTTGTAAATTTTTTTAACACCCCTAGCATTGTTGTGGATGTTACAATTTTAAAAATATTTTTTTTTAAATGTGCTCAAAGTGCGAGGCCGAGACTAAACACACTAGCGGCCCACTAATATATACGGTCCTGAGGAAATTTACATTTTAACTATGTCCGGCATGTAAAATGGATTAGATTTGGTACACGTGTGTACCTAACCAAAAGTCCTGTACCAACAAATTTTGGTAAGAATATGTGTACCACTACACCCTATTATCGAGGAGGAATAGCCTTTATTTGTAACATATATATTACAGTGAAATTCGTTCTTTGCATATACCAGCTTGCTCAGAAGCTGGGGTCAGCCATGATACAGCACCCCTGAAGCCCAGAGGGTTAAGGGCCTTGCCTTTTATAATATTGCATACATTTAAGCTTAATAAAAAGTGCTTAGCAATGAAGCTGTCAATCTACTGCTAAACAGGTGTGTATGTTTTTTTTGCCTCTGTGTGTGTGTGTGTGTGTGTGTGTGTGTGTGTGTGTGTGTGTGTGTGTGTGTGTGTGAGTGTGCATGAGAGAAAGAGAGAGAGCATCCATGTGTCTGCAGTAGGATTTGTAGAACTCCCTTGGGTCTCATCCTCCAAGGCACTGACTGGCAGTGTGTGTGTGTGTGTGTGTGTGTGTGTGTGTGTGTGTGTGTGTGTGTGTGTGTGTGTGTGTGTGTGTGTGTGTGTGTGTGTGTGTGTGTGTGTGTGTGTGTGTGTGTGAGATTGTGTGTATCAAACTGCTACAGTGTCATGGTTCTCTACATCGCCTGTTCAACAGCTTGGGGTTTGTATGGAATGCTGACCACATGGCTACCAATCATCACACACACACACACACACACGCGCGCGCACACATGTTTAAGCTTTGATTCACTGGCACACTATAACACAAAGCACAGTGATGCACTACACATCATTGTACACGAACACGAACACGTACACGAACACGCACACACACACACACACACACACAAACACATTATTTTTGTTTTTAGTTTAGTTTAGTATGTTGTGTCACTCTCAGCACAGGTACAGTATATACAGGAACTTTTTAGCAACGTCTGCAATTGTGCTTTGTTCAAAAGCATGAATGTGCTGAACAAGCTGTTAAACTCTGACTGAAATCCTCAGGGACGAAGTAAAAAATACATTCCAGCCACTCGTCCTGATGTGTGGATCCTATGGAAGGCTGCACAAAGATATGTTTGGTTCTAAACAGACAGAAACAGCCAAAACGCACCATGGTCCAACTTTTAGCTTGTTAAAAAAGGTGTGTTTGATTTTCCATCTAGAGTTTTGCGTATTTCGCACTGTTTTTTTTTTTCCTCCACTGCTGATACATGCCACAAAAGCAGAACTGATCTACAGCACATTATGTTCTCTCAGTGCATACTGGACAACATACACTTCATGAAAATAATGTTTCTAGACCCCTGAGATAAGATTCACATGTGCTTCTTGGACATTCCCCATTAAGTCCCAATTTGCTTTTATAATAACTTCCACTCTTCTGGGAAGATGTTCCACTAGCTTCTGGAGTGTGCTTATTCAGCCACAAGGGGGTTAGTAAAGTCAGGTACTGATGTAAATAAGTTGAGTGCAGTCAGCATTTGAGTTCATCCCAAGAGTGTTCAATTAGGTTGGATGTCAGAGTTCTATAGTGGGCCACTCAAGATCTTCCACTTGAACATATGTAAACCATATTATGTCAAGAAGTCAAGAAGCTTTCCTTGTCCTTTCAACCATATATAGATGACGCATTACGCATTGAAATGAAACAGCACTTCTCCTGGACCCTTGTGCTACATAAAACAACATAGAGCAACATCAAACAGCATAGAGCTACATAACACAACACAGAGCTAAGGACTAAAAGTAAGTTGTCCTAGCCACATAAAATGCATCGTGTGCAACCGAGTGCAAACAGTGCAGGAAAAAAGACAATACAAAACTAAACAGTACAGGGCAGATACACAAAATACACAAAATAGTGCAGACCAGTGTACATTCTGTATATGGTATACAGTATGATGTGCAATAATAAAAGAACATATCTTCATGGAGCTGGCTTCATGCACAGGTTTGGGTCTCCTAGTTTAAGTAAAGGGAAAATGAAATGCTACCCTATCCAGACATCCTAAACAATTATGTGCGTCCAACTGTGTGATAACAGTTGGGTGAAGAACCACATATGGCTGGAAAAGTCAGGTGTCGCAATATGATGTCTATATACCGTGTCAGTGACAACAGGGACAAGCTCTATTCGAGTCCAAAGGATTGCTCTTAGTTTTTATTAAAAAAGTATATTAAGTAATAAATATATCACATTTTCTCATCATAGAAGAAACAAAAACTATTTCTTTTTCTCAATCCATCAGGGTTATGACCAAGTGTTCCAAACAGAAAGAGATTTTGTAAATTCTTTTATGTATTCTAGGCTTACAGTACCCTTTGGCTATAAGTGAAAATCTGTATGTACAGTAGATCTTTATATTCACAGCATTTGGCAGACACTCTTATACAGAGCAATGTACAATTATCTAATTTCGATCTTAAACATGCTTAGAGCTGGAAATGTTCTGTAAAAGAAGAGTGAGCAAAGATATATTAAATTAGAGCAATTCTAATTACTGAATTAAAATAAAGAAAGTGATATTCCCAAGGTTAAATTTATGGCATTAGGCAGACACCCTCATCCAGAGCGACTAACAACTGAGCAGATGAGAGTTAAGGGCCTTACTCAAGGGTCCAGCAATGGCAGCTTGGTGGTTTTGGGATTTGAACTCATGAGCTTCCGTGCCAAAGCCCAAAGCTTTAATTACTGAATTATGGGATGTGTACTGAATTATGGGACTTTATGTGGTTCTGTTATGTTGTACTAAACCTAGATGTAATGGATCTAGTTGTATGTGTTTAGACACCATTGTTTATTGATTTTTTGTGGTTCTGTTATGTTGTACTAAACCTAGATGTAATGGATCTAGTTGTATGTGTTTAGACACCATTGTTTATTGATTTTTTCCTATGAAAATGTGTTTATAGGAACCCTGCAAAAATGCTTAGTCACACCAAGTACTGACTTCAACTAAAGGCCATAATTCATCAATTCCTCATGCTCAGACCCCACTCTATTAACTTTCCTATAGCTATCCTTATAGCTATAGTTATACATAGCATACCTTGTTGCCAGAGGTGGAAAAAGAAATAAAATATTCTTCTTAAGTAAATGTACAGTTACTTCAATGAAATTTTACTTAAATACAAGTAAAGTTGCCGGTCTAACACAAGTAAATCTCCAAATGTAAAAGTAAAAAGTAGCTCATTTAAATTGTACTTAGAGTAAAATTTACTCTGCAGGGGTGTGAGTTCTAGTGTAGTCTAGGGCTATAAATCTCAAACTAGTCATAATTAATTGAAGGAACTCCTTTACAAATTAAAGTGCAATAACAAATGTCCATGTTCATCTTTCTTGCGAGTTTAGCGTCTTTGTTCTCCTGCCTATGAATTAATCAGTCCTGTAGTTTTTTTCACTTTTTTTTTTACCTAGTATGGGCATAATTTCAAATGTAGTTAAGTACAATACTTCAAACGAAACATACTAAAGCAAGCAAGTACAATTACAGATTTTAAAAACTACTTTAAAAACTAAAAGTACCCAAAAATCCACTTAATTACAGTAATGTTTCTTAATTACTGTAATGTAAATTCGTAACTTTTCACCTCTGCTTGTTGTCAGGCTTTTTGATGAAATCTGTCTTTAGTTTTCTAAATAACTTCTAAACAAGGAAATTAGTAAATATTAATATGACAACGTGGCTAATCATCTTATTTATGTGTTTAGTAGTTTAGGATTATTTAATGGTGTGGAAAAAAATATTTGGAAATTTACACAGCGCACCTTTAAAGTGTTAAACTTCTGGAGCACCTCGGGAGAATAATGTCAGTGTCAGTGAGGTTTATTTTCCATCTGGGGATTCTGAATAAACTTCTGCAGTTGTTGTCCGCTGATAGCTCTGTCCTCTGTGTGTGTATATGTGTGTTTGGCAAGAGGTCCAGGCAGTGCTTGGAAAAGAACAGTAGCAAAGAGGACACTGTGAGGGCAAATTCACACACACACAAATACACACACACACAAACACACACAAACACACACTGCCAAATCACAGAGCCACTATAATCTTCTTTAATCCAGACCTCTGCAGTGTCAAAGCCCACTGAGCTCCAGGCAAACACTGACCTCTCTCACACACACACACACACACACACACACAGACACACACCCACACACACTAACCAGTCAAAAGAACTACAAAAGAATGAAATAGAATACTATAGAACACTGGAATTATAGTCCAGTTCATATTCCTACACCCCATTTTGGACCATGTTGAGCAACATCACAGCTTCACCCTCATTAAAAATGCCATGGGCTATAAATTTGCATGAATATGCAAAATAGAAAACACATCTCATATGAATACATTATAAAACTATTATAAAACTACAGACTTTTTAGCTAAGAGTAAACTCTCTTAAGTTTCATTCTTATTTTCCTACTTGCGTATTTACCAGCAATTATACCAATCAGAATTAAACCTCGGAACTGTTTCCATGAACTGTTACCATGACAACCCTATTTAAATTAGTACGATTTTTACTCAGTTTTCTGGTTAGCTATTTAGCACACAGATATACATCATGTACAACTAACCATAAGATTCTATGTACTTTATGAGCATCTTATTCCAGATTAAATCTTATTTGCTGCTATAATAACCTCAATTCTTCTGGGAAGATGATTAATTTTGTAGTGTGCTTCTGGATATTTGTGCTATTCAGCCACAAGGGTGTTAGTAAAGTCAGTTACAGATGTAGGATGAGGAGGCCTGGGGTGCAGTCAGGGTTCCAATTCATACCAAAGGTGTTCAATATGGTTTAAGTCAGAGCTCTAAAGAAGGCCACTCAAGATCTTCTACTGCAACAAATGTAAAGCATCTACATGGAGCTGGCATTGTGAACAGTAGTATCAGGGGGTAATAGGGAAAATCTTATGCTACCACATCCATAGACATCCTATACAATTGTTTGCACCCAACTTTGTGGTAACAGTTTGGTGAAGAACCACAATTGAATTGAATTGAATTGAATTGAATTGAATTGAATTGAATTGAATTGAATTGAATTGAATTGAATTGAATTGAATTGAATTGAATTGAATTGAATTGAAGAACCACATATGACTGGACAAGTCAGGTGTCCCAAAATTTTTCGCCCATATAGTGTACTCTTAGTAAATATTTATTTACTAAATATAAAATTATGTAAATCAAAGGCCAATTAGAGCAAGCTTCATAAATTTTTGTATAAGTGAAAGGCAGGGGTTTATTTTTATGCAGCAAAAATACAAATTAAATATTACAATAAAAAACATTGAGCATGACAATATTGTGATATAATACTATTAGTATGTAATCAATAAAATGTAACCGTATTTCAAACTTATATACATTTAGTCCAAATTGCAAACCACATGCAGATATAAGTTTACTACAACAATAGAAACTTTAACGTTGAGTTTTTTAGGTCTCTTTTAAAACCTTAAATTATCATGGCTGCAGTTGGTGAAAAGAGATTAATTTCTTTAGACGTCCTCCACTGATCCACTGTGTCTTTTCACCGTCTGAAATCTATTTGGATTTTTTTTTACTCTGTAAATGGTTCCTTCTCCCAGACATTCCTGAAGACAGGAGGTCACAGCGTCGTGGTTTTAAAGGCAAACGTCCAAAAGCGATTTGTAGAAACTGGCCGAAAGCCAGAGTGTGTTTTTCGAAAAAAGTTTACAGCACGAAAGATTAATGGACGTCTCGGAAAACAACCGCGTCTCTGCAGCCTTTCAAATAAAAAGACGTAATGAGACATTTTCACTGCTCTTCTTTTTCATCATTAGGGTCAGGCAGGGTCAGAGGGCATGCCAGCTCTGAGAACTCTGACAGAATTATTAACACGGGCGGAATTTTAATGAGTGAACTGAACAAAGGATTAAAAATGAATGAAATCAGTGAAGCCAAATGAACACAGTTTAACTGAATTCAGTTAATTAACTCATTTGAGACTTTTCTTTTATTATAAGATTAATAACTTCACCCAGATGAACATTTCAGAAGTTTCAGAAACAATTCAAGATTAGAAACAAATTCATATTTAAATTTCTTGTTACATCTAACTTCATCCTGAATGTACTTTTTAATTTAACGATAGTTACAATATCTTATAAAATTCTTTCGGAAATAACACACACACACACACACACACACACACACACACACACACACACACACACACACACACACATGATCTAAAACAGGAATATGAATGTTCCATAATACCAGAATTTCCATTATGTTTTAATTCTGATGTGTGTTTTACAAATAACAACAACAAAACACAACTTAAGTATAAAAATCTGTACTAAATATATAAATTAACAAAAAAACTAATTAATAAGTAGCATTGAAATTAATACATAAAAACACAAAAAAGAAAGAAACAATAAATGCATGAATATCAGCCTAAATCTAAATAAAGTACAATGATATACAATGTAATTATAAAATATATATTTTTCATTCTTTTTTTTGTAAGACTTTTATAAATTAATTCTAAATCAAAACACTTGTTTGCATTGAACTAGGCCAAAGTTAAAATTATAAAAAAAACTTTAAAAAATTCAGTTGTAAAACTTTATAATCTTATAATGTTTACAAACCAGTTTCACAGAAAAAGCTTCCACTTATCTGCTGTCTCTTCTATTCGTTGACTTCTGGCACGAACATATGACAGCAAATGAATGTTTCCTCAAACACTCTGCGTGCCACATTTTGCACCTATCTGTCATTTCTCAGAGCCTCTACCGACCTCTGCCTCTGTGCTTTCAACAATCAGTTCGATATTTATGAAATAATTTGACCTCCTATTTTATCACAAATTGAGCGTAGCACACAATTGTATCTTTCATAAAATATTATTCGAATTACTGATCCCATAAAGGAACTTTTTCTCCAAACACAACCAGGATGTACGTTGCCTGCTAATGCATTACAAGGGTTTGGGGTTTTTTTTCTACATGCAAAAAGCTTGTAAAATGGCTTCCCTGTTTTAAAAACACTCAGGTTATGGTAAAACGTTACTACATGGCTTGCGAGCCTGATTTTGTGCTGTTCTCAATGTGCCTCTTTGGTCAATATTTTAGTAAAGCTGTGTGTAAATATTGTGTATAAGCCAAACTTGCCAACTCTATAGTATATATAGATATATATACACACACACACACACACACCAAGCACATAAAAAAGACAAACATTCAAAGTAAAGTGTCTCAGTAACTCTCGGCCATAATGATCCTCCCCGATGGTGTGCTATAAAAGCAAAAAGTATCATCGGAAGCCCATTTATGGCACACTAAGGAATATAGGGCACATTGCAACTTGAGACATAGCAGATCAGTCACTTATGGATCTCTTCATGATGGCTGTAATAAAGCACACAGCATTAAACGAAGATGGCGTAGAAAATAGAAGATCAACACCGCTTTATACAGTCGCTCTCTTTATTGTATCGTTTATGAATTTATTGGTTGCTTTTCAAAAAAAAAATTATTTACATTCCCTGTAAAAACATTTTTTTACAATTTGTACATTTCGTTTGTACAGTTTTTAACTACTACTTTATTTAATATATTTTATCGTTTTATATTTATAGTTCCTTTTATTTAGATATCAGATTTATATTTAGCTGCAGGTTGTATTCCGTATAGACTGTAACTGTCTGTGACAAATATACAATTTACATTTCTATTGTTTGTTTGGTCGTGTTTCATTTTTCTTTTGATGTGCAATTAATTTAAATGTGCACCAGTTTCTGGGGTTTTTTTTATTCCTGAATATTCTCAGGTTGAGCATAACTCGTTCCAGTTAATATTACACAATTAAAAACAGCTAAATGTCATGTAATGGCCAACATCATTCATGAACTCCGCTTGCCACAATTCACCTCTGCAACACATGGCAGAAACCTGCTCATCTGACTCCCTTCCTAAGTGTATCGCTGGCCTTCTTATTGCACTCACTTGTGTCCAATCAGCCTCACACTATAAATCACCCAAACTTCTCACTCAGCCAGATTGCACTAGTGGTATTACCAAGTAGATGCTTTGTGTGGTTTTCCACCTGTTTCTGTGCCTGGTTTTGAGTTTGGTTGAGTTTTTGGCTTGTTTGTTTGAGTACAGTATCAGTCTGCATCTGTACCTGCTGTTAAAACACCTAAACACTATAATAATTCTCATAATTCATGGTAATAATAATAAAATAAAAAAAACTAAACTAAACTAAAAACAGTTTTTTGATATATACTAGAAATTTGAGTTTTCACATAATACATATAGACTTTTTTATTGTTTGTTTTTTTATTTTTTTTATAAAATGCATTAGATTACTTATTAGAAGATTGAGTTGCATAAAGTTTTTTTTTTTTTTTGACAATTCTTCATGTTCCAAATTCCAATCCTAACAAAATGTTTATGCTTTTCTATTTAAAAGTTTTTTTATTAAATTGTCACTGAAACAGCTGTACAAAATAAGAACGCTGTATACAGATACTACAAAAGTATGTTTTAAAAGATTTTCATGGGTATTTTTAAGTTTCCATTTATATATTTAGTAAAAATATGATCTTGCAAGTTAAGAACAAAAACTTTTACAGTGATAATACAATTGCTACATTTTTGAATGAATATTTTTTTATAAATTATATTGTTCCAGATCTACTAGTTAAATCTTAGCTTTAAAAAAAAAATTACTAACAAAAAAAGTACTAACAAGTAAAGAAAAAAGTGCACAATGTAAGCTTATACTACAAAAACCATATTTGGTAGAATTTACTGGCTATTTCTCCAGTCTTACGATACATTTTTTTTTTTTATACAAATATTTGATGTGACTGAAAGCTCTTTGTCTTTGTCCAACTATTATTACCTGCTAATGATGAAAGTAATAAATCAGTTCAGACGTGGTCATTGGTGAACTCTTCACCCTGCTGGCGTCCGTCCATCCCTCGTTCCTCATCTCTCCGTCAGTCAGCGCCGGCCTCCTCCCGAACGATCCCGAGCATTCCTGCTGTTTCCCTGACTGACAGGATTTAATAACACGTTAAAAGAGTTCTCCGTTATTAAAGGCCATGCTCGCTAATTTTTTGGGTCGATGTCAGGAGCCGGAGCTCGAGCCAGACCTCGTCTTTGGACTCATTTATATTTTAACCCTCACTATAGTGTGCACTATTTAGCAATGTTCTATTCCACTGAGCCGTAACAGCATCTCAGCTGCAAGGTTTAGCTTCTAACCCTATCAGCGATAAATATTACGGATAAAAACTCAAGAGCCCCGAAGCTCTTCTCACGCTAAATGCTAAGATTCCTTATTACATGTACGTTTTTACATTTTACTTGACAAGCTTTGGCTTTGATGTTTGTTTTTTTTTCATTATTACTGAACAGCAGGTAAACAGAAGCGAGATTGTGAAGATTGCGTGTCTCGAGGCTGCCTGAGCAAACACGGCGTGCTTTTATTCGCTAAATTCGGCATGTAATTTAACGTTAAGTTAGCATTAGCTCAGGACACGGCCATTACCAGCACGTCTAAGAATGCGCGCCAAGCTGCGATCACACTTCCTGATAAGCTCCCATCTGCTCCGTTACCTCCAGCAGGACTTTAACTCGCTCCAGACGATGCTTAGTGTCCTGTGGTTCTTATTATTTTTAGCTTCTCATGTTCGAGGACGGTTTCTTTCTTCCGCTCTCAAGTTTCCTGACAGGATTATAGTGAGTGTATCAGCACATCTCTCCATCACTTCCAGCCTTAATCACTGCCTCGATCACAGTCTCTCTCTCTTTCTCTTTCTCTTTGTTAATTAGACATGCAGGTGGGGATGAAACTAAATGAATGGCGTTAAAAATCAACAAAAGTAAAAGAAAATGCATTCTAATTTACTTTAACTAAAAACCACACAATCTTTATTATATTTGAATTTTGAAGATATTTATCTTAGTAAATGACATATGATTAACTTCTAGTAAATGGCATAAACTCCAATGTTGTGTGTGTGTGTGTGTGTGTGTGTGTGTGTGTGTGTGTGTGTGTGTGTGTGTGTGTGTGTGTGTGTGTGTGTGTTAAAATATACAAAACATAAAAAATATTGCCATGCAGCTTAACTTTATACTTTTTTTTTCTCACAACCAAACCAAAAGAAATGTAAAGATGATATAACAAAAATTAATTTTACAATAAAAATAAACAACGATGATTAAAAAAAATCTTCATAAAATCAATTCATAATTTTTTTTTATTTTTTTGCTATTTTTTTTTAAGAATTTTAAGAACTTTTCCCCTCTTCTTTTAAAAATCTGAAAATCATATCATTTAATCATATATATCATGTGGCATGATTTTATTTAGTTTATTATTATTATTTTAATACTATCGTTATTATTAGTAGTAGTAGTTGTAGTAGTGTTTTTATATTATATAATATTATTTTATATTATATTATATTATATTATATTATATTATATTATATTATATTATATTATATTATATTATATTATATTATATTACTCTAAATGCAATTTTTAAAAACAGTCAAAATTGATCAAGAAGAACTACTAGAAAATCTGAAAAACAGAAATCAGGGATTGTAAATAAAATTAAAAAAAGAAAACAGTCAATGTGAAGAACATGTGAGTTATGATACTCCCAATTTACTTTTCTTTCTTTCTTTCTTTCTTTCTTTCTTTCTTTCTTTCTTTCTTTCTTTCTTTCTTTCTTTCTTACTTTCTTTCTTTCTTTCTTTTATTTTGAAAACACTTTCTGCACCTGTCTCTCTGTTACATTAAAAAAGTGGATAAAAGGAAACTCCTTCTGATTATTGTTATTTTTAGCTTTTTCCAGCTCAAGTCCAGTTTCTCTTTTCCTCTCTCGAGTTTCCTGGCAGGATTAGAGCGAGTGTGTGTTCATCTGATATCGGCACATCTCTCCATCATTTCCAGACCGAATTGGTGCCTTTTCTTTCTGTTAAATTCATTATGCTGCATTGTGATTGGTCGAAGTGGTGGAGTTTGAGGAAGTGCTCCAGCTTGTCACTGTGCTACATTTTATTCCTACAAAAGCACAGAAAACTCAGTGAACTGCATCAGCAGGAAACATTTATTAGTTTGGAACGTGGCCATTTTTTCCCCTCGTTTTTCTAGAAAGTGGTTCTGTGAAGTCTAATTCACAAACACTTTTTTTTTCATTATCAGATCTTGCAAAAGGAAAAAATAAAGATTTCTAGCAAACATTGTTTCTATGTTCATTTTGGTCCTCAGTGTGACTTTAGTATTTTGGTATAACATTTGTGTCTTTTGTTTGTTAGCTTGGCTGTGACACTGATGAAGGTGGGATGCTAGTATAATGTTGCTGTGATGTGGGTAAAAGCATGTCATCAAAGTGATGTTAACATGAAACTTGTGTGATGGTGTGACACTGGTGAAACAGCGGTGTATTGTAGCATGATGTTTGTGTAAAGTTGGTCCCTTAATATAACATTTTTAGACATAACTTTGCAATAATATTTGTATGATGTTGGTGTAATGTAGCTTTAATCACGGTGGTGTTTTTTTTGTAATCTTGCCTTCATGTAAAAATTCCATTAGTGTAGCGTTACCTTAATGTTTGTATAATGGTGAAACGTTGCCTTGATGTGATGTGATGTTAAGGCGTAATGCTGCCTTGATTTCAGTGATGTTTGTGTAACATAATTGTTAGTGATGTTATTGTATTGTTCATTTAATGTTAGTGTGAAGTTGGTGTAACGATAACTATAATGTTAATGTAATGCTGGTGTAATGTTACTTTAATGTTAGTGTGAAGTTGGTGTAATGTTACTATAATGTTAATGTAATGTTGCTGTTGTAATGTTAATATGATGTTGGTATAACGTTACTTTAATGTTAATGTGGCGTTGGTGTAACATTACTTTAATATTAATGTAATGCTGGTGTAATGTTACTTGAATGTTAATGTGATGCTGGTGTAATGTTATTTTAATGTTAATGTGAAGTTATTGTAACATATTTGTGTGACGTGGTGTAACAATGGTAGTGTAACGTGGCATAATGTTACTTTAATGTTAATATGATGTTGGTGTAACGTTACTTTAATATTAATGTAATGCTGGCGTAATGTTACTTGACTGTGATGCTGGTGTAATGTTATATTAATGTTAATGTGGTGTTTGTGTAACATTAATGTTTGTGTGACATGGTGTAACAATGGTAGTGTAACGTGGCGTAATGTTACTTTAATGTTAATATGATGTTGGGGTAAAGTTACTTTAATGTTAATGTGGCATTGGTGTAACACTACTTAATATTAATGTAATGCTGGTGTAACATTACTTTAATGTTAATGTGATGCTGGTGTAACGTTACTTTAAGGTTATTGTGGCATTGTTGTATCATTACTTTAATATTAATGTAATGCTGGTGTAATGTTACTTTAATGTTAATGTGGCGTTTGTGTAACATTAATGTTTGTGTGACGTGGTGTAACAATGTTAGTGTAACGTGGCATAATGTTACTTTAATGCCATGTAATGGTGTAATGTTGTTTTAAAGTTAAGTGTGCTGTTTAGGCATAATGTTGGCTTAATGCTAGTGTGTTGTTGGTGTAACTTTGCCTTGATGTCAGTTTGATACAGGTGTAACATTCACTCAATGTTAGTGTGATGTTGCATTAGCGTTATCTCGATGTTAGCGTGCTATCGCTGTGATTTTGCGTGCCATCGCTGTGATACTGGATGACAAGGTGGTTATTTTATGTCTATGTTGACAGAGGTGTGTCCCAAATGTCCACCTGAAAAATCAGAGTAAAGCACAACGAAGCAGGTTTGAAGGTTAACTGACAAAATCTATTAGCATTAATGTTGAAATGGTAACAGCGAATGATTCTGTGACATTTCAGTAACACAACAAGCTCAAGCTAACACCAGTAACCCCTAACAGTTTAAGCACCAAGACTAATTGTATGCATTAAACAATGACATGAAATATTTCACTTAGAACATTTTTTGTGGCAGGAAAACAGTGTTTTGTATTTCTTAGCACTGAGAGCAACACCCTGCTCTGAGCTTTGATATAGAGATCTGTGATTGTTTTATCGCTTCTCTTGCTTTCACATGCCACGTGTTTTTCAAATGCTATAATGATGAAATGAGGACCCGAGAGGCCGTCAGTCGATCACAAGCTGAGTTTTTTTTTTTTTTGCTGATGTTTCAGAGCGAGTCCGGTTGAGACGGGATCGCAGATGTGAGCGTGTTTTGGCTCTTCTCGTTCCAGAGAGCGGATCTGCACCCAATTAGCCACCACCTAATCATGTGCCTTCCAGCTCTGGCTCGCGTTAGCGAGGGAAAGAAAGCGAGCGAGCGAGAGAGCAAGAGAAAAGAAAAGAAAGAACGTCAAACAGGACCCGGAGCCAAGGGATTGTTCTGGGGAAGTTCAAATCGTTCTAATTGAATCTGCAGTAAAAAAATGAAAATTGTGTTTAAAAAAGAAAAAAAAAATGAAACAGACCACCGTCGTTCAGCTATTCAACGCACGCACTTGATAGGAAAGAAGCACAAGCGATTGACAGACAAGAACTGCTGTCAAAACATGCTGTGGGCTTTGTAACTATGCACATACGCACGCACACACACACACACACACACACACACACACACACACACATACACACCCAGCGTGATATGCCATTCCTTTGTCCAATTATCAGACCCATGATGGCATTTCAGGCTCTCTGGGATCCGTCACAGTTCATCATGAGGTCATCGTTCACTACACTGCACTCTCTCTATCTCTCTCTCTCTTTTCATCCCTCTCTCTCTTTATTCATCCCTCTCTCTACATTCATCGAGAGATCTTTTTTTACACAGCTATAATGAAGTCATATACTGCCCCCTACAGACTGATACCAGTACAATCATTACTCCTTTCTACCTCCTTTTCTACCTTTGATCGTATCTGTCGAATGATGGCAGTTTTGCACTGAACTCTGGCACATCACGAAAAAATTCCAGGCCCAAGCAGTTTAAGGGTGACCTACTCCAACCCTTATCTGATGCTTTTCCATGTTATTCGGAGAGATAGTGTCGTTTCTGGATTAGAAAAGGGCCGCATGGAAGCCAACCAAATACAAGCACAGTGAGGTTGTGGTGAAACTCTCTTTTTTCTTGCAAAGATTTAATGTGATTTAAATTGTACTTCAGTTCTTCTCTGACGGCTCCAAAAATCTTAGTGCGCAAGAAGCAATAAGCTGTTTGTTTCAGTTCTCCAACTTTTCACTCAAGTGAATTTTTTTCTTAAATACCGAGCCTGAGCTGAAATCTGTCTGAACAGCACTGACACCTGGTCTCCATGTGAGCAGTGAGAAATGATGGAGAAATAGCATTTGTTTCTAATAACGGATAGAGTAAACTGCTCTTTACCTTGCACTCATACTTTCTGAATTTTTTTGCATCGCTTTTGATGAGATCAAATCCTATAATCCTGTATAAGGATCATCAGCACTGAGCCAGTAGGAGAGAACATCAGGAACTCTGAGGCTCTGAGGCTTCGCACTGCCATAATTAAAGGAAATGTTTTACATTTTAACATTTTCCTTTATTGTGTGCCTTTTCAAGTTAATCAAATTGTAATGTAAATGTAAATTGCAGAAAAGATTTGCAGAAAAAATGTACGTCACTCTGGATAAGGGCGTCTACTAAATGCCGCAAATGTAAATGTAAATAGAGTTTAATAGTCACTATTTTTCTTTTCTTTCCTTTTTGTTTGAATTATGGATTATTTTCCTTCATTCTTTCCATCATTTAAAAAAAAAACCATCCATAATCCATTTAATTCTGGAATAAATTCTTTTTTTCGGTTGAAATTTTGGACTGATAATGAAATTGCTATAAATATATATATACAACCAGGTTATAAAACATTCATATTAGATATCAAATTAATATATTATCAAATACTTCTATTGCTTTCTTTTATAATAATCATAACAATAATAATAATAAGAAGACTTGTGTTATCACTGCTAAATGTAATTTAAATTAAATGTAAATTTAAAGTTAAATAATTAAAATTGAAAAATAAATCAGATCATTGTATTTATTATTCATTTAAATAATTACAGTTTAAAAGGAAAAGGAAAACAAAACCAGTGATTTTTAGAAGTATTGTTATAATAGATTGTATGTAGTAGTCATTTAATAATTACTGAGCATTTTATAAATAAGTAGTATAATACATTTATATAATACAAAATTTCCTTTATGTGCTCTGAGATTTTTAAAAGAATAAAAAGGAATATTCTGTAAACTTTATAAACTTTTGTCATTGAACAAAATTAAACTTAAAGAATGAAAAAACACATTGCTCTTTGTCTCTGTGTGTGTGTGTGCGTGTGTGTGTGTGTGTGTGTGTGTGTGTGTGTGTGTGTCCGCAATGCTTTTGTGCTATGAAGCAAACGGATGTTGAATTCACCTCTGACCTTAAGAACTTTAACCCACTGACCATGATTTTGCTTCACAAAAGCCGCATATACTTTCTATGCAACATTTAACACACACACACACACACACACACACACACACACACACACACACACACACACACACACACAGAGACGTATTATTCATGCTTGGCAGATCAGGAGAATAGATTTAGGCATGTTTGTCAGTGTTATTCACTTTCACTCACTCACTCACTCACTCACACACACACACACACACACACACACACACACACACACACACACACACACACACACACACACACACACACACACACACACACACACAAATCCTTCAGTGTTAATGTCTCTTAAGTACAGGTTGTGCACATCTGGTTTTGAAAATCTCATTACACAATTTTGAGAAGATGTTCCACTAGATTTTGGAGTGTGCTTGTGGAGATTTGTGCTCATTCAGCCACAAGGGTGGAGTCAGCGTTCCAACTGTAAATAGAATTGAGGTCAGATCTTTATAGCAGGCCACTCAAGATCTTCCACTTCATCCCATGTAAACCAGGTCTTCATAGAGTTTGCTTTGTGCACAGGAGTATTGTCATGCTGGAACAGGTTTGGGGCTTCTAGTCCAAGTAAAGGGTTAAACTCATGCTACTTTATCCAGAGATGTCCTATATGATTGGGTACCTTCAAATCTGTGGTAACAAATTTGGAAAAAAATGACATATGGCTGGAAAATGAGAGGTGTCCCAATACTTGTGTGCATATAGTATCTGTCTTGTGTGTGATTAATGTATTTTGCTTCCCCACCCCCGTCTCGCCCCTCTCTCCTACATTGCCCCACCTTGCACCGGGTGTGTGAGGATCGGAGTCCCATCTGTGCGAGAGGCGCGAGATTGTTAACCCTGATTAGACTGATGCGGCCCTCAGCACAGAGACGGCGTGAAAATCCTGCTGTGGCTTCGACCTACTGACCTGCTGCTGAACCCTCGACACACAAACACACACACACACACACACACACACACACACACTGCGTCTCGCTCTCTTGCTTTATCATTGTGTTGGGTTTAAGCGCTGAATCTGGATTTTAAACACAGTGCTTTACTACAGAGTGTGTTTTCCGTTCGAAACTAAATCCTGTGTAAAATTAAACGTTTTCAACATTTCTGTGTCCTTTCTCAGTCTAAAGTCTGACCACACAGCCACTGTGTTTACAGCACCTAAGAGTCAGCCATAGTTCCGTGTAAGCGATATCACATTTACTGTAGAAATAAAAAAGAAAACCTCTTCATTGTGTCTCAGCTGCATCGCATTACTCTGAGGTCTGAGTGCTCGTTACCGTAATTAAACCCAATGAGAATCAAAACCTCTAAACGACATGACCTTTTAATCATGACTCGCCTGGAACAATGGAATCCAATCTGGACTGAAAGCTGCAGTTAGTACGTGTACAGGATCCGGTTCTGGGAAAATCACCACACATCACACACTTTTACACACTCACTCAAAGTGTATTGTTTTTCCCCGAGTATGCGACTTTATATGTTGCTCTCATGCACAAGTCTATACAAATCATGCTTCTAATATAAATGTTGGTGATTCACAGCAGCGTTCACCATGTTCCCTAAATGTAAAGAGGCTGTTCTGGGTTTTTTTTCTTCTTAATAGCATTACTGCATCACAGGAGTGTCCTATAAATCGAAAATAATAATTAAAATAATAATAATAATGATGATAATAATAATAATAATTATTATTATTATTATTATTAAATGTTAAATAATTATTTTATTTAATGATCATATAATTACTATTATTACATAAATTCTTTTTACTGTGTAATATGTCTGATGGAGATTCATAGTGTTTCATTTGTACAGTTCATTATTATTATTATTGTTTTAATTACTTTTATTCAATATTTATAGTTATTATTAGATCTTATGAAAATTCACTTCTTTCCAGTAATTGTAATTAATACTAATTCATAATTATTTTATTTGTATTGTATTATTCTAACTATTGTTTATTGTTTTTGCTTGAAATGTGTTCAAAAGCATAAACCATAATAATGAATATGAACCCAAATCGTTAATGAATCAATTAAGTTTACAAAAATCTTGTTAGTCTTTTAAAGTTATAGTCAATGTATTTATTATTATTATTATTATTGTTATTATTATTATTATTATTATTATTGTTATTGTTATTGTTATTATTATTATTATTATTATTATTGTTATTATTATTATTATTATTATTATTATTATTATGAGCTGTAATCAGTTTCTATCGTAAAATGTTTCTTTTTTTTAGCTTCTAAATATAAAACACTATTTGAATGTAAAACCAATCCAATCTGTAGCAATAATAAAAAACAACTAACAAAAATGCAACCCAGACGTCCACTGTTTTTGTTTTAGCATATTGTCTCAAATGCTTTTTTTTTTTCTTGTATTTTCTTTTTCATTTAAGCCATATAAAAAAGGTCATGCTTCTTTAAAACAAAACAAAACAAATGTCAAAAAGTAAATAATTAAGTAAAGCCTGCTAGTTTTTTTTTTTTACTTTTGCGTTTTTTTTAAATGAATAATATGAAAGCCAAAAAAAAAAAAAAAAAAAAAAAAAAACCCTAAACATAAATAAATAAATAAATAAATAATAAATCGTTTTCCTCATAAATACAATTATGTATCAAATGACGATGATTAGATGAAATGAATGAATTTGAAAAAAATGTAAAAGTGCGACAGGTGACTGTAAAGCAACAGATTTAACTATTAAACAAATGGGGTTTTTTTTTTTACTCTGATTTAGATCTCACATTTTTCTGCAGAACATTTAGTATCCTGCTCAGCCTTACAAAAAATCCCCAAAATATAAATGACCTAAAACCAAAAAAAACAGGAGTTCATGTAAAGTTCACACGTCCTCTATCATCACATCATGTGCATCTGTTTGACCAGGCTTTTTTTTTTTTTTTTTTTTTTATAGTGACAAATAAAATTGCCAGTGGCCCGATGCATCACATGATGGTTTGTATAGTGTGTACAGTCTGACATTGATTGACAGGTCAGTTTTTGGGTCAGAGCAGTTAGAAAAAGCTCTAAATCAACTTCACTGGATGGCTGGATGCTCTGCTCTCATCATGTTATTGCCCCAAACACTGCCCCGCCCTCCTGACATAGAGTTCAGCCAGGGGTCACACCACGCACTGACCGCCATGGAACATCCAAATCAACAGCACAAAAAGGTTCTGTTGATTGGACAGTGTTGAGTGAGGAGCATGGATTTATAGCGCCCCCTGTCCTCAAACAGACAAAAAAGAAAATATTATAAAATAATAAAATAATTTATGCTTGGCCTATTTTTCTTTTTTTTAAATATTTATTTACATATTCATTTAAAATGATTACATTTGGATATATTATAAAATTATATTTGCCATTTTATGCAAAAATTTGGAAAAATATATTTCAGTATATATTTGGAGCAATTAATTACCAGTAAAAAAGAAACTTAAATAATAATAATAAATAATTGTATTCTATTTATATATTTTTTTATTTCTTATTAAGTATACTCATAACATTAAATATATTTTGGACCATTCAACTAAAATATTTAAAATTATTATAAATTGTAAAACACATAATATATAAATATATATACACATTATACATAATACATACATAAATATAAAACAAAACATTTTATAATAAAACCTTTTGAATCTACAATAAAAAATATTAATACAGATATTTGATAAAAAAATGTCATGAATTTTGAATTGTATCATTAATTCTTTTCTTTTTGCTATTTATTATAAAAATTTTTATTACATCATTAGTTTACATTATTTGACTTGACATTTTTAATGAGCATATTATATTACAGACAGATTGAAACAATAATTTTATAGAAAACATTGATAAATAATGGAAAACGGTGTACTGGTGGTTTAGATATTCTTACTGTATGCAAACAAAAGTAAAATACCACGCTATTAACTAAAATAAATAAAATCAATAAATCCAATCATAAATCCCCCCATAAAAAAAAAAAAACATTCTTCCATTATATTTGATGAACTGAGTGATGATATAATTTAAGCAACATAAAATGTACTTTACTATTGTGTTATATTGTGTGTTACGTGTAGGATGAATGGGGCCAAATCACAGCCAAATAAAGACTAAAACTGTAATGTCTGCTATTAATGAATTTTGAAATGAAATATTAAATGAAGTGTCTCCGGGTATGGAGCTGAGAGCCGTGCTTTTCTTGTACAATAGGAACGCTGGCTGGTCAGCCCCCAGAAACCATTACATTCTTATTAATAACACTGAGGACAGCAGTACATCGTCTACCATCATCCAACACTCGGTTGTGTTTAAACAGGTAAAACAGATCCTGATTTATTAATATATTTCAGTATTTTAAAGATTACAGTAAGAAGTAAGACATTTTATATCATATTGATCATATTTATTGATTTTTTATTAAAATGAACAGGTTTTTTTTTGGTTATGTTTTCTGACTTCACTCTGAAGACGTACTTCTGACCCAGATTTCCAAGATTTTGTATTTGGTTTTATTTGAGTCATTCATAGATAGAAATATAGACACAAATTTGTGAAGTACAATAAGATGTTAATACAGTGAAAATGTTTTGTAAAAAAAAAAAAAAAAAAAAAAAAAAATCAATAAATAATAATAATAATAATAATAATAATAATAATAATAAAAATAATAATAATAATAATCCACAGCATGACTGTAATTTAGATTCCAAAGGTCCCATAAGATAAAGCAACATTTTCTGATGGACTCCTTTACAATGTTCAGGTTGTCATTTACAGATTAGGAACAGAGTGGGCGGGGCCACGTGGATGACTCCAAAGAGCTAAGAGCAGTAGATGGTCAAGAGAACAGAGAAGAAAGTTCTAAAAAAAAAAAAATCTGAAGGTGAACAGGGAAAGATGGGTGGATTGAGAAAGAAGAGTGAGCATGGCTAGCTAGATGATTCCTGAGAACCAAGAGTGCAAGACCAGGTGAAAGGCATAGAGTAGGATGTATCAAGGCCAGGTAGGTGATTCCAGAGCAGAGATATTGAGGAACCAGGTGGATGACTAAAGAGCATCTATGCAACAGCGCAAAAGAGCTGCAATTGTGAAATTAACCACAACCAATACAACTTGTGCGGTATGACGTGGTGCATTATATAAAATATAGTGTTATAACAGATATACAGACATATTTCATAAATAAACCCGTACGCTGTACAGGAAACACTCTCTTATTACATATTACAAACATGGTGCGTGTTACATTTGAGCACCATCCTGAGAATGTAGCAGTGAGTCCTGAAATAAAAGGACAATGAAAATCAGAACCATCTTTTTTAAAAACACATACACTGAATGCACGTCTCCAGAAATGACATCATCATCTACAGACTTTGCGAATATACAGGTCCCTGTTAGTGGGGAAATTTGTATTCATATCTTATATAGGAAGGTGTGAAAATGTGTTCATTAGGGGATTAACGGTACAGGGCTTTTGTGTACATGTGAATCGAATGACGTTCTGGTTTGACGTGCAGAACATGGTTACAATCCGACTTCCCTCATGAACATATTAAGTGGCGGGCCAGAAGTTTGTTTAGTTTCTGTCTCACATATTGAGTGTCACCGTGGCTATTTGATCCGTACCGAAAACATGAATTGTCCTGTGCATGTGCGAAATCGCTGCCACCTCCCGCCATCACTAACGTTTTTATGATGGTCAATCGATATGGATTCGTTTATGTACAGCTTCGAAAATTTCTATTAAAAAATGACATTCCGCATATCGAGAGAGTGAATAAATGGATGAAACATGGAAAGAATGAAGAATAACCTTTATGAATAAATAAATTGAATAAATAAATACCTATCGTGTGTGTTTCTTAAATGTATATATTTGTTATGCTGAAGTAAGTAGAACAGTTAAAAAAATTAAAATTAAACATTTTTTATACAAATTTAATTACATTTTTTCCATTTATTTAATCCATTTAATTTGTGCCTATTTAATATTGCATCTATTTGATTTATTTTATTTTATTTTTTATACATTTTATTTAAATCAAGCAGGCATTTTATTTAAAATTGTTTTGAAAAAATTCAAACTGTACCTCACAAATGTTAATATTAATAAATGATGTTAATAAAAGCAGTTTTATGTTTTGCAATTCTTCCCCCTAAACAGACCGAAATGTAACTGAACTGTAAATTAAAAACAACTTATACCCCTTACTTCAATATGATAACGCCAACAAAACTGCATTTATGACAATCTCTCTCTTATACTGCATACATTTGTTGGTACCTGTGTGGGTCGTGTCTCATTCCTCCGTGTGCTCCACTGTAGTGTGCTCGACCAGCCTCTTGTACGAGAAGGCCATCATAATCTGAGAGAAAAGAAAAATCACAAAATCACCAGCAGAGGGCAATGAGTTGGTTTAATTTATTTTTTCAGCATTTCAACTGCTTTCAACACGTTCGACACTTCGCCTCACACCGGTGTGTACTTCCAGCAAAGTAATTAAAAGATGATAAATATACTGAAGGAGTAATTAAGCATCCCTGATGAGCAGTGGATGAGAGTAAGTTAAAAAGTAAGATTAGAAAACAGCCAATATAAAACGTATCTGTCATTTTCTTTTTTTTAACACACACACACACAGACCCACACACTTACAGTAAATAGTACCAGTAAGCCAGTCATCACTCCGAGCATGACATAAAGGTTAGAGGTCAAACTTCCGGCCCATAACGGACCTAGAATAGTGGCCAAACCTCCGACAGAGCGCCGGATTCCCTGACTGAAACCTGTAAACACAGACAGACACACACACACACACACACACACACACACACACATTTTATTCATCAATCTGACTCACAGGAAAAATAGGAAAACAGGCCCCTCCCACTCAGAAAACATGGCTTCTATAATCTAACTGTCTCCTGATCTGTGAGATCTGAAAATATTATCTGAATAGACATGTGGTGCCGCCCAGTTTCCAATGAGGATGGGTTCCCTCTAAAATCTGGTTCATCTCAAGGTTTCTCCCTCATACAAACAGAGAAAAAAAAGAAAGAAAGACAGAGGAGTAGACAGAGACACACATAGAGAGACAAAGAGACAGAAGGACAGATAGAGAAAAAGACAGACAGGGTGACATTGCCTCATCTTTGTCCCCAATCGGACAAATGGTCCTCTGTGACAGACAGTAAAAAAGACAGACAGTCAGGGAGTTTTTTCTTGCTATTTTTCTTCCACTGGCTCACTCATTAGGGACAAACATATATGTACTAAACTTAAACATTTCAAGTTTATAACCTCTTTATCTCTGCAAAGCTACTTTGGGACAATGTCCATTGTTAAAAGCGCTATATATTAAACTGAACTGAACTGAAAATTCAGGTAGTTATACCAATGGCCCCATCGTAACTTGAAAATATTGTGTCGAAACATGGCCTAGCCTACCCAGCAGTCTTAAAGAATGTAATGTAAGTAAACACTATGGGGTAGTATACTATAATTTGTTAAATTATTACATCATTTAGAAAAACGGAGCAAATTACAGTAGTATACTGTATAAACTGTACAGTATATATATATATATATATATATATATATATATATATATATATATATATATATATATATATATATATATATATACATACACACACACACACACACACACACACACACACACACACACACACACACACACAGTGGAACCCGGTTATGTCGATGTCCTACGGGGTCGCCAAAAAGCATCGCGATAACCGATGATCGAGATAAACGAAAATCAAAATGGCGGCAGTCTATTAACGTGCTTGAAATGTCTTTATGTACATGATGTGCGTTAATAAATGAGAATGTACATGCACGTGTTTTTGAAGGGTTTTTTTACACAACAGCGTTGCCGCGATTTGTTTGATGAAGGCATGTTATAAAAATACATACAGTACATGTTTATCTGTCAGGAATCCACCTGCCACGCCCCCTTCGGCCCCCTTCGGCGTGGCAGGTGTTTTCTCGGCCGCTTTCTCTGAAGCTCCCGGCTTCAATCGCGCACATATGGTGCTCGTTTATCATCATCACCAGCTCCTATTTAAACTTCCACACTCTCACTGTCCGTTATTGTTGGTATAAGTTGGTTCACGGCGGTTGTTGTTATCGCGCATGCGTATCCCGGTACGTGTCTTCCCACCGGCACTCTCTCAACGGCTGCTCTTTTCTTCCCAAAGCGCACCGCGGATTCCCCCCCGATCCTTACGGTGTTAAGTCTATGCTTTTGCTGCTCATTCCACGTTCTCCCGTGTGCTGTTCAGCACCGCGCTTCTACTTCCGCCTCCAGTTCATCGCATAACATTTAACAACAAAAGGCATATGTGCACTAACTAACAGCAGAGATTCTCCAGTATACAATACAACACCTGTAGCAGCTGGAAGGTTTGATTTTTCCGCCACTTTCACAAGTTCTTCTGCGGCTGCATCGAGATAACCGACGTTAAATGGCAAATTTTTCCCCCCTTGTGCTCGAGATATCAGGGTTCGGCGACATAAAAAAAAGTCGACATAACCGATAAAAAATGTTAAGACAAAGCTAAAATTTGGCGGTTCCACTTCAAAAACGTCGACTTAATAGGGTTGTGGAGGTAACCGAGGGCGAGATAAGTGGGTTCCACTGTATGTATGTATGTATATATATATATATATATATATATATATATATATATATATATATATATATATATATATATATATATATATATATATATATATATAATCATAATCTATATACATATACATACATACATACACATACACACATTATATATATATATGTGTGTGTGTGTGTGTGTATGTATGTATATGTATATAGATTATGATTTTATATATATATATATATATATATATATATATATATATATATATATATATATATATATATATAAATAAAAATATCATCATTCACTATCCACTCACCCTGTGTTTTCTCAGCAGTCACTTTGGAGAAGAGAGACACTTGAGCAACAGCGATAAAGGGCAGACCCAAAACCTGCAGGAACACGCCGATGATGAACTCTGTCAACTGCCACGAGAACCCGCCTACCACAAAACAACAACAATGGAAACATCCGATACATCTGGTCCTGCTACATTCTCACACATCCACACACATATCAATGCATGTCACAATTTTTGAGGCGTATACATGAGGCCCTGTATCCTACACTGACTCACAGGCACCTACTTCATGAGAAATTACGCAATTTACATGACAGACATGGACAGAGAGAGAAAAAGAGAACGAGAAAGAGACAGAGACCTACCTTGAGGGTTAGTGAGGAAGATGATGCACCAGACGCAGGAAATGTTGGCAAGGAGGAGGCCGATGGACAGCACCACCCTCTCCTCCACCTTCTTGCTGAGCCAGCGGACGAAGACAAAGCCGGCGATAACCTCCACTCCACACACGCAGTACATCACGCTGTTCTCCAGCTCGCCGAAATTAAAGTACTGCTGCGTCAACGGAGTCACCATCGTCTGTTACCACAGTAACCACAATACTGAATATACACTCAGACTAAGTACACAAACAATAAGTGGTAATCGATAAACAATTTGATTGCACAGTTTGGAATCATTTTTAACAGACTGCATTTGTTTAATAAAAAAAAAAAAAACTTTTCTGGCATGTTCTTTTGAAAAATTCTGTTTACATTTCTTCTGCTTCTTGAACTTTTGGATTTAGATATTATAAATAAGAGCGAGAGCTTCCTGGAACATGTTGGTGAATTCAATTGATGTGTGTGTCTCTGTGTGTGTTCACCTCCAGTGCTGTCTGGTTAAACAGTGTGATGAACTGAGCCGTAAGCAGCACCACAACCTCCTCTCTCAGATACTCTGCTAAAACACACAAAATGACGAAAGAAAGAAACGGGTTTTTTAAGTATCTTAGCTAATATTCATGCACTAAGTTGGACATTTCTGAGTGAAACCCCTCTCATGTTTTAGCAGCACTTTTGAAAGTCGCAAGCTCCACTTAATTTTGAAAAGAAACTGCTAGAAGGACCATAGGCAGCTAGAAGTAAGCTTTCTAATTACACAGTCTCTGGAAGCACTAAATGACCTGGGTGTGATAATTGACTCTGATCTCTCATTTAAAGCTCATGTAGGTAGTTACTCAGAAAGCCTTTGATTCCATATATATGGGATACATGTCCCAGTTCATGCTTCTGTTACCTCTAGGTTTAATAATTATAATACAATGCTGTCTGGATGTTCCAATAAGAGGATTAACAATTTCCAGCAAGTCCAGAATGCAGCCACCATACTTTGCATTAAATATTAAGTACTACAATTGACCTATAAAAGCACTAAATTGTTCTTGCACCAAAGCACCCGCATGGACTTCTGGGCTTTATGATCCGCCCTGCCTACATTGATTAAAAGGTGCAGGCTCTTTGTTGGTACCTTAAATAAAAAAAGCTACAGAATGGGGCACAGCTTTCTCTTACAAAGTATCACAGTTATAAAACAGCCATTTAATTTCAGTTCAGGACTCTAGATTAAAGCTAAAGACATGTTTGTGCTTTATATGTGGACAGTAATGAAGTTAATATAATTTGTTACTGTACTTAAGTAGCTTTTTTGCATAGCTGTACTTTACTGAAATAGTTCCATTTGCGGAGACTTTGACTTTAACTTAATTGAGTTTTAAAACTAAATCACACAGCAAGCCACTAATGAGGGTAGAGAGCGTACACACTGTTTTAAACCTGTTTTGCTGCACACTGCAACAAGACGGTTTGTATGGCCCTTCATCCCAGAAGGAAGCCTCTTTTGCTGAAGACAACCTGTCCAAGATCATGAATTACTGGAACCATGTCCTGTGGTCTAATGAGACTACAATAAACTTGTTTTGGCTCAGATGGTGTCCAGCATGTGTGGTGATGCCCTGGTCAGGAGGTGGTATCATCATGTTCTATGGCTGCATGAGTGCTGCTGGTACTGGCGAGCTGTGATTAATTGAGGGAAACATGGATTCTGATATGTACTGTGACCTTCTAAAGCAGAACATTATGCCCTCACTTCAGAAACTGGGACGAACTGCAGTTTTTCCAACATGAAAATGACCCCAAACACACAGCCAAGACAACATCTGCCTTGCTGAGGAAGCGGAAGGCAAAAGGTAATGGAGTGGCAAAGTATATCTCCAGACCTGAACCCTATCGAGCACCTGTAGGCAACCTCAAGCAGAAGGTGGAGAAGAGCCATGTGTCTAAAATCCAGAAGCACCATTATGTCATTATCGAGGAGTGGAAGATGATCCCAGCAACAACCTGTGCATCTCTGGTGAATTCCATACCCAGGATGATAACGATGGTGCTCACACAAAATATTGACACTTTGAACACAGTTCTGACACGTTCACTTAGGGTGTACTCACTTTTGTGGCCAGCTATTTTGACAATAATGGCTGTATGTTGAGTTATTTATAAAGAACAAAAAATCTACACTGCTAAATAAACTGCACAATGACTACTCTAAAATATATGCAATTTTCATTTCTATAGTATTGTCCCTTGAGAAGATCTACTAAAATGCTTGCTGATATGTAAGGGGTGTACTCACATTTGTGAGATACTGCAGATATCAATCAGTGTTTGACTAATAAATATGATTCTATTAATAGATTTGTGTGCCAAATGTAACAGAGAATCACATGGGAATCAACTGGGATGGTTAAGTAAGAGTCTTGTGATAAAATTATAATAGGAACATAATAGCCATAATAAATCATAGTACTTGGGTACTTAAGTACATTTGGCAAATACTTTTAATCAAGTGAAGGTTTAAAAGGAAGAACATTAAAGTGTATCTTTACTTTAACTCAAGTCAATGGTTTGTGTACTTCAATGACTACTGATGTGGTTACTTAAGCATTTTGTGAATAAGCTTTTCTCTTAGGTAAAGGCAGAGGGTTCTGGGGGGTTCACGGTTATAGTGTTTTGTGAACTGGGATGTTTGAATTTCTCTTGCCATACCACTGCCATTTGTTAACTCTGGTTTGTGGACAAAAGAGTGTCTGGCCACTTTATGTCTTTATTAACTAGACATCAAGCGATGGTTCGTGAGAATTGATCAAATACACAGACAAACAGACACTCATACCTCGTGCAGCACTGAAATTTTGAAACGCGCTGGTTTTTATCTGTTCGGAAGGTGGATCTGGTGGAGTCAAGTTGCCGTTAGCGATTGCATTGTCCGTAGCAGGCGAGTTGGGGAGTGTCCCATATGACTCAGGGGTGTCATTAGATTGAACCAAAAGCCTTTCTTCCTCTTCCTGCTTCTCTTCTTCCGATCCCTCATTCCTTCCACTGAGATCATAGTACATCAGTAACACAATAAGCTGCAGCAGCAACCACAATACACACATGAAAATCTGCACACACACAAACAAGCAACGCATTATTAAAAGCATGTAAAAAGCATGTGCTTAATCTGTTGTGTGACTTCTTATAGATTAGCATGAATTATCCTCAGGGATAATTCTAATTTATATGTCAGGATCAACTACATGAGTCAAGTTTTGTAACAATGAAATCCAGTGAGACTGATTGGCTGATGGTGGCTATTTTGAGTAACCCATGTTATCAATCCCCTTACAGTTTTACACAGTGCTATACACACAATGAGAGTTTCATATATATGATTGCATGAGTGATTTACCCCAGGAGCAGTGTATTTATTCACCACAAATGGTCCGAGCTGGAAGTCACACAGCCTGAGGAAAAGGTTAAATGCAGGACCTGAAAGACACAAACAAGGACAAGAACATCAGCACTGTAAAAACATACACTGAACATTAATTAAAGTGGCACGCTGATTCAATGCAAAAATCAAAGCCTGTTTCTGATTTTCCTCGACTGATAAAACGGCTACAGAATATCATTCAATAAAAATCCACTGAGCAGTGATGAAACAACAAACAATATCATTAATCCAACAAACGGACCAATCAGA
The DNA here is from genome assembly GCF_946808225.1 of Silurus aristotelis. Lineage (NCBI taxonomy): Eukaryota > Metazoa > Chordata > Actinopteri > Siluriformes > Siluridae > Silurus > Silurus aristotelis. Next base: position 22,637,735 of record NC_139586.1, read on the forward strand.
AGGCCAGCTTGTCTGCAGGCCATGACGGCAGCGAACACCGTGGAGCGATCTTCAGGGGCTGTGATTCTCGTCAAGAAACCAAAAATAGATGACCCGGCTCCTGTTCCGATTCCTGTCCCAAGAAAAAAACACACTCACAGTCATACATCATTAGACAATTTTACATAACACTACACAGCTGATATAAGAAAACTGTGACATCAACATAAAACATCTTTGGGTTTGCGCACAAACAAATAATCTTGCACAGCTGCATTTGATCAGAAACACTCAACAATTTTGCCTTTCAGAATGTAAATGTAGCCCTGTATGTGTATTTGATTTCAATTACAATCATTTTATTTCTGTAAACTCTTTTTACTTTTCTCTCATTATATTTAGATTTTTAAAATTTATATATTTAGATTTTTTAAATTTATATATTTAGATTTTTATTTTTTTTTTAAAGGTATTTCTTTAATTCTATGAGGGTCGTTCAAGTCAGACCGGGACTTAAAATTTTACAGGTATAAAATGTATGCTAGCATGGCAGTAGTATACACAGAAGTAAAAATCTAGTGTGTCCTTTTATCAATAGGTGGCGCACATGTCCAGTCCAGATAATGTTGATCAAATGACTTTTCTTGCGAACGAAAGGGTAAAACCTGCACATATCTGCAGAAGACTTCAAGCATGGTACAGTAGCACTAGTACAGTAGTAGTATTTAGCTGCAGTAAGACATTTGAATGGTGTAACGTCTCAAAGGCCATACGTCCATCGGTGATCGTGGTTTCGCGGTTGTCCACAGATGATTCAGGCTTACTGACAAATCTTTCTGTGCAGAATCTTTCCAGGCATTAGTTAAACACTGGGATAAGTGTATAAATGTAGCAGGGGAGTATGTCTAAAAATAGATGCAGTTTCAACTCAACCTCAAAAGTCCCGGGTTGATTTGAATCTTCTTCTTCTTTCGGCTGCTCCCATTAGGGGGCGCCACAGCGGATCATCCGTCTCCATATCCCCCTGTCCTCTACATTTGCCTTTTTCAAACTAACTACCTGTATGTCTTCCCTCACCACATCCATAAACCTCCTCCTTAGCCATCCACTTTTTCTCCTGCCTGGTGGCTCCATCCTCAGCATTCTCCTACCGATGTTCCCCATGTCCCTCCTCTACACATGTCCAAACCATCTCAAGCTATTGTGACCCGCATATTTGATTTGGCACATGTTTTACGCTAGATGCCCTTCCTAATGCAGTCCTTCCCATTTATCCAGGCTTGGGACCAGCACTAAGAGTGCACTATTGCCATTCTATTCTACACACGGCATGCAAACATGGCCACCATAGAGTACACCTTCCGCAATGTGCAGCGCTCAAAATCGCCAAGCCACTGATTTAGCTCAATTTTAAACACACACACACACACACACACACAATAAAGAAATTCTTTATACAGTCACAACGTGAAGTGTTGCTCAGTATCTCTTTCACATGCTTGACTTATCAAGCCTTCTTGTATCTGAGTGCTATTGTGGTTTGTGCTTCACCGCCTGGTGTACGCTTTACCCTGAACCCCCAACTATGCCCTCTGTTCTGGATTTGTCTGCCTTGGTTGATTAAACCACAAACTTCACTTACTTGTGACTGCATCCTTATATTTGACAATACTATTGTATTCTATTCTTATATTATTCGATTTAATTTATACTTTAAATATTATATATATTTTTTTACATTTAATTTTACATCACCGACCAGTTGTTAAAAGCATTATACTGCATGTTGTACTGCATACGGTTGTGTATGTGAGAAACATATTTGTGCATGTAGGGAAAAAAAACAACATGTAATAACAACCGATATGGTTTGTTTTCTTTATTTGTGGGGTTTTGAGAATCCACGTGGCTCTAAACACAAAATGAATCATATTTGTTATATTTTTTTTTTTTTTTATTAGCCACTACAGAAATAAGAAATAAGGAGAGGACACTGTTACCTGCAACAAAACGACTGCTCAGCAGCAGCCATTTGGAAAATCCTAGAAAATACATGAAATTACCTGAAATATAGAGAGAAACAGAAATAATCACATTTTTTTTCTTCCGTCAGGTTTTCAGCTTATTACATGAGACAAAATAATAAAATAAAATAAACTGTTTTACCAATGATTTCAAAACAGTTGGCGAAAAGGATGATCTTCTTGGAGCCATGTGTTCTGTCGGACCAGAAACCGAATAAAGGCCCTGAGAGCAGGCCACTAAAACTGAATGCTGACAGACTGAGACCCAGAAAATACGGAGCCGCATCCAGCGTCTGCAGGAAACGCCAGATTGTGGGTAAAATCACAGCTAATCACAATCAGACAGAGAAAAAGAGAAGTAGAGAGTTTATTTGATATAAGAGACAACAACACATATAAGACTGTGGATTTGTGTTATATTATCCTTGTCTGTCTGTCACTTGTGTGTCAGTCAATTTGTCTTTCAGTCATTTAACCTTTCTATCAGTCAGTCGAATCTTAAAGTCAGTCTGTAAATCTTTTGTCCATCTGTCAGACGGTCAAACTTTTTTTGTCTGTCAGTCATTCAAACGTTTTGTCTATCTGTCAGTTGAACAAACATTCAGTCTATTCTGTCATTTTCTCTTAATCTTTGTCTTATTGTTTATTTGTCACAGACTCTTTGTCACAGTTTTAACACACATTGTTGCTAAACCGACAAAAAATAACAATCTATTCGTTTCAGCAGACAAATAAAAAACCATGAGACTGAAAAGAATGAATCGTTCAATTCATGCAGAGAGGGAATGGAGATTTAACAGAGCTAATTTCATTTTTGAGGAATTTATGATCTCTCTCTCTCTCTCTCTCTCTCTCTCTCTCTCTCTCTCTGTGTGTGTGTGTGTGTAGAATTAAATCTAGTGGTATATTATTGTTTAAATTTCATCCTTACAGAAGAAGAACTATTTCAGCATAGTTGGGGGAAAACGTAATATATTACATATATAAAATAATATATAAAATATGTTTTAAATAATATTAAATAATAAATACTTAAGATGAGTGCAAACAATACAGAGGAATTAAAGCTCGCTGCATTTGTGTTATTTTGTATATGAAACACTAATGTATGTTTTATGATACTGGTCAGAATCAAGAACACATTGTTTTTGATAAAGCCTGTAAATGCTCACCATACTCCACTCCACTCAGCAGGAAAATTAATCCGATTGTAATAAATGTCATCTTTTTCTTTTTTCCATAATCCATGTCTGCTACTCAAAACTGCTCAATAATAAACAAATAAGTGGAAGAGAGTTTGAATGTAAACAGCACCGAGTCCATCATAGAGTCCCATTATATCTGTGCTGCTTTCAATCACTACAGACTGATACATGAGTTTAACTCACACTGCTGATTTCCCTTCCGTATTCGATTAAGTCCCGCCTCCTGCACAGGGATTGGTTAGAAATATCCGCCTCCTAAGCGATGATTGGCGCCGGCGTTAGATTCGTAAACAAATGTCTCGGAAGTCAAATAAAACATTTTTTAAACCATAAAAAAAACCAATCAATTAAAACCACTGATCAATTATTGAAAATTCATGGATCATTTGTTTAACCAATGATCTTTTTTTTTTAAATCATGGATCAGTTTAAAAACCATTGATCAATTGAAAACAAAAAATCATGGATCAATTGTTTAAAACCACTGATCAATATTCTATTGATTCAGATTCTTAAATAAATCATGACTTGGTTTTAAAACCATTGATCAAATAAAAGATTATGGTTTCCATTTTGAAACCATCGATTTTTTATTTTTAATAATGTATCAGTTGTTAAACCATTTATTACTTAAATAATATGGATCAGTTTCAAAACAATTGATTAGACATAATATATTAAGATAGTGGCTCTATCAGAGTCACGATTAGACAGACATTAGACATTTATATAAAGACTGGGATTTTGTATCGAAAAGTGCTGACCAGCCTGTCCTGTGACTCTCATTAAGCCACATAACACACACACAAACACACAGTCTCAAATTAAATTAGTTGCTTAGTGCAGATCACATAAAAAAAAAATAAACTTACATTAGCTACACCTAGAAAGATTACTTATTTTGTTGGGTTTACACCACTCTTACACTCCGGTCATTCTGTAGTTTTGTGTTTTTTACTTTCTGGAGATTTTACAAACATGGTTTTGTATTAGCATTTTGCACTTTCATAGGCATCTCTGCCCGTGCTGTACATCTGGTAAAAGATTCTTATTTACTTTCATCTAACCCAAGTAAACTACAATACAGAACAGTGTAACCCTTTATTATCCTTCCCCTTCCTTATATACAGGTGCATCTCAATAAACTTCAATATAATTTAAAAAGTTGATTTATTTTTGTAATTCAATACAAAAAAATAAAACTTGTATATTATACAGATTCATCACACACAGACTGGTATATTTCAAGTGTTTATTTCTTTTAATTTTGATTGTGGCTTACAGCTAATAATAACCCAAAATTCAGAAAATGTGATTACTTAAGAGCAATAATAATAAAAAGAATGAAACACAAATGTTGGATTACTGAAAAGTATGACCATGTACAGAACTCGAGACTCAGTCGAGGTTCCCTTTTGTATGAATTACTGCAGCAATACTCCATAGATTCTGAATGGGGTTTAGGTCGGGTGCGTTTGCTGGCAAATTAATACCATGGTCCTTAAACCAAGTATTAGTGCGTTTGGAAGTGTGGGCAGGTGCCAAATCCTGTTGGAAATTTAAATCAGCATTTCCATAAAGCTGGTCAGCAGAGGGCAGCATGAAGTGCTCTAAACCTTCCTGGTAGACGGCTGTGTTGACCTTGGACCTGATGGAACACAGTGAACCAACACCAGCAGATGACATGACTCCCCAAACCACCACTGACTGTACAAACATTACACTGGACCTCAAGCAATTTGGATTCTGTGCCTCTCCTCTCTTCCTTTCAGACTCTGGGACCTTGAGTTTCAACATTTTCTTTCATCTTTGGTCCACTGAGCAACAGTAAAGTCCTTTTTGTCCTTTGTCCAGGTAAGACACTTCTGACGTTGTCTCTGGTTCAGGAGTGGCTTGACACAAGGAATGTGTCAGTTGTATCCCATGGATACGTCTGTGCGTGGTGGCTCTTGAAGCACTGACTCCAGCTGCAAACCACTCTTTGTGAATCTGCCCAAATTCTTGAATGGGCTTCATTTCACCTTTTACCACATGATTTCCTTCCATTCAACTTTCCATTATTGTGCTTGGATACAGCACTCTGTGAACAGCAGCTTCTTTAGCGATGAACATTTGCATCTTACCCTCCATGTACAGGGTGTCAATAATCATGGTGTCAGCCATCTGCCTCCATGATTGTTTACCTGCACCAGACTGAGACACAATTTAAAGACTCAGGAAACCTTTGCAGGTGTTTTGAGTTAATTAGCTGATTAGAGTGTGACACCACGAGTCACCAATATAGAATTTTTTCACATTATTCTAATTTTAGGATTTGTATCACAATGCATTGTTTTTAACATATTTGCATCGGTAGAAAACGGTTTACTTAAATATAATAATTAGTAAAAGTGCTATACTTTTATTATTTAGAAAGTGACCAATATTTTATATGTAGATTGATTTCTCATTGCTTAACTGTTTCTTAAACGCTTTCTCTCGGCATCACTGCTGCTATGGAAATATGAAGTATCACAGAACTATGGAATATAGATTAACATGGCAGAGGTAGAGCTGCATCAGCAGAAGAACTGGAAAAGAATGTCTGGTTTTTATCACTTTTTTTTTTTGCACTACAATGTATGTGTTAGAGGTCAAAAAGCATTTAAATATACAGATATGTATGATTGGCCAATATTACAAAGGCAAATATAATTAAATAATACAATCTAATGATCTGATAATCAGGGGACAGTTATAGATAGGAACTTGTCAACAGACTAGAACATTAATGTAAAGGGCCAGAAATGACATTTTATTGAGGATCGTGGGCTGAAAGTAAATGTTGCATTAAACCAAAAATTTTATTACGATTAAAGTTGCCTCTTATTTGATTTCATATTATTTAAAAATAAATCAATGAAAAAATAAAAAATTCACCTAACTAATGCATTTTTCTAGTTCAGTGAAACTTGTTCAATTAGAAATAATCCAGTTTGTTGTACAATAAAGTTCAGAGGCTTTAATACACCTATATAGCAACCTCTAATAAGAGACACGAAGCTGCTCTTTACCAAGAAAACCAAGAATTACATACACAAGATCCAGAAATAATCTTATTGCAGTTAAAACTGAAAAATGCCAGATAAACAAACACAACAAAGTTCTAAAGTTCGGTCTTTTAAACATTAGATCACTTACACCCAAAGCACTGATTGTAAATGAGATGATCACAGATAATAATCTCGATGCACTCTGTCTCACTGAGACCTGGATTAAACCAGGTGATTATATGGGTCTAAACGAGTCTACACCGTCAGGATATGTTTATAAGCATGAGCCCCGTCAGACTGGTCGTGGGGGGGGGGTGTAGGAACCATTTATAGTGCTTCTCTTAATGTTAGTCAGAGATTAGGATTCAGCTTTAAATCATTTGAAGTGCTCGTTCTTAAAATTGCACTTTCAGAGATGCATAGAAAACTCGCTCTGGTCACCGTGTACAGACCCCCAGGGCCCTACGCTGATTTTCTTCATGAGTTTGCTTGTTTTCTCTCAGACCTCTTGATCAGCTTTGATAAAGTGCTGCTTGTAGGAGATTTTAATATTCATGTAGATGATGAAAACGATGCCCTAGGATTATCATTTGTTGATTTACTAAACTCTTTTGGAGTTAAACAAAACGTCACCAGACCAACCCACCGTTTTAACCACACACTAGACTTAATAATATCCCACGGAGCAGACGTCACTGATATAGATATTTTACCCCAGAGTGATGACATCACAGACCATTATCTCCTACTGTACACACTACCGGTAGAGCAGATTAACCGTGTTTCACCACGGTATCGACTTGGTAGGACTATTATTCCAACCACTAAGGACAGATTCATAAATAACCTGCCTGATTTATCTCAGTTTCACATTAAACCCATAACTGCTGATCATCTTGATGAGATGGCTTATCCTCACTAGCACTTTAGACACTGTTGCCCCCATCCGGTTAAAAAAGGTTCGAGAACAAGCACCTGCACCTTGGTATAATAGTCATACGCATGCCCTAAAGAGAACAACACGTAATCTGGAGAGAAAATGGAGGAAAACTAAATTGGAGGTATTTAGAATTGCGTATAAAGACAGTATGCTTAGCTACAGACAGGCACTAAAAGCTGCTAGAGCTAAACACCTGAGCAAACTCATAGAAAATAACAAAAACAACCCCAGGTTCCTTTTCAGTACAGTCGCTAAATTAACAACAAATCAGGGATCTGAAAAATGTGTTCCATCACAGTTTAGTAGTGAAGACTTTATGAATTTCTTCACTGAAAAAATAGATAACCTCTGACAGCATCTCCCGACACAATCGTACTTACAACCCCACAACTACACTGTTTTACATGTATAGGACAGGAAGAGCTGTATGATGCTATTATGAAAGCTAAATCAACAACATGTCAGTTAGATCCAATTCCCACTAAACTACTGAAGGAAGTGTTATATACAGCTGGTGAGCCTCTTCTCAATATTATTAACTCCTCACTATCGTTAGGTCACGTCCCTAAATCCCTCAAGTTAGCAGTTATTAAGCCCCTCATTAAAAAACCTAATCTGGATCCAAGCACGCTATCGAATTACAGACCAATTTCAAATCTCCCATTTATGTCTAAGATTTTAGAAAAGATTGTCGCTGCCCAGTTATGTAACCACTTGCAGGAGAACAATATCTTTGAAGAGTTTCAGTCAGGTTTTAGGCCCCATCATAGCACAGAAACTGCTCTAGTTAAAATCACTAACGACCTGTTTTTAGCTTCAGACCAAGGCTACAGCTCCCTATTAGTTTTACTAGATCTTAGTGCTGCGTTCGACACTATAGATCATGATCTTCTCCTCGATCGCTTACAGAATTACATCGGTATTCAGGGACAGGCATTAAGCTGGTTTAAATCCTACCTGTCCAATCGTTACCATTTCGTAGATTTAAATGGAGAGCTATCCAGGATAATGCTAGTAAATTATGGCGTGCCACAAGGGTCAGTTCTGGGACCCCTGCTTTTTACAATATACATGCTTCCATTGGGAAATATTATTAGAAGGCATGGAATTAGCTTCCATTGTTATGCTGATGATACCCAGCTATATATTTCATCCAAACCAGGCGATACAGCTCAATTAGCTCGCATAACTGAGTGTGTTGAAGAAATAAGAGATTGGATGACCCATAACTTTCTGCTATTAAATTCTGATAAAACGGAGATTTTGCTCATCGGCCCAAAAAAATAGTACACAGAAGCTCCAGCATCTCAGCCTGCATTTAGACGGTTGTTCTGTAACTACTAGTTCAACGGTAAAAGACCTGGGAGTTATTTTAGACAGCAACTTATCTTTTAAAAATCACATCAATCAAGTTACAAAAACAGCCTTCTTTCACCTTAGAAATATTTCTAAGATAAGAAATATGTTATCTATATCTGATGCAGAGAAGCTCGTCCATGCGTTTATGACCTCTAGAATAGACTACTGTAATGCATTACTAGGTGGATGTCCTGCATCATTAATAAACAAGCTTCAGTTAGTTCAGAATGCCGCAGCAAGAGTTCTTACTAGGTCAAGAAAATACGATCATATAACCCCAATCTTATCGTCCCTACATTGGCTTCCTATTAAGTTTCGAATAGACTACAAACTACTGCTACTCACTTATAAAGCACTAAATGGTTTGGCTCCCATGTATCTATCCAGTCTTTTAACACGCTACAATCCGTCACGCTCCCTGAGATCTCAAAACTCTGGGCTTCTAGTAGTTCCTAGAATAGCAAAGTCCACTAAAGGCGGTAGAGCATTTTCACATTTAGCTCCTAAACTCTGGAATAGTCTTCCTGACAGTGTTCGGGGTTCAGATACACTCTCCCAGTTTAAGTGTAGATTAAAAACATATCTTTTTTTGCAAAGCCTACACATAACACACATCACACACATCACATCACAACCTTGTGCTCCAGAATATATGATTACATGCACATTATCAATGTGCTGTTAATATCATGAACAGCAGCTACGCTAATTCCTCTCCACTGCTTCTCTTTCTCTCCCCATCCCGAGGCATCCTGAGGTTTGGCCAGCTCCAGTCACGTCCCACCTCGTGAAGATTATGGACCTATGGATGATCATGCAGAAGTAGATGCCGAGTGTTTAAAGGCCCTGGCATGGAGAAGCTGATGCTGGATCTATGATGATCACAAATTGTTCTGTATTGTTGAAAGATTTATGACCAAACTTTTGATGTCACCCATATGAGGATGGGTTCCCCTTTGAGTCTGGTTCCTCTCAAGGTTTCTTCCTCATATCATCTAAGGGAGTTTCTCCTTGCCACTGTCGCCACGGCTTGCTCATCAGGGACAAACGCACGCCATTCACCTTCACTGTTGTTTTCTGTAAAGCTGCTTTGAGACAATGTCTGTTGTGAAAAGCGCTATACAAATAAACTTGACTTGACTTGACTTTATTTTTCGGACGTTTTTCCAAATGCCATTTTTCTGGCCCGCCGCATATATATATTTATGGTATGTTGGGTCAAATAAAAGGTCGCCGCCGGCCAACTTTTGCCCACAAGCCCTAGTTTTGGCTTCTCTGCTGTATTTTATTTGTGTGCAGTCCCCTCCAGGGGTTTTGCACAGACAGATGTTTGGTTTGTGAAAGCACATGTATTAAATATTTGTGGCTAAGTGTGCACAAACTTTTGCATCCAGCTTTACAACATGTCTGGATGTCATGTACCAAGTAAAAATAAAAGAAAAAGAAAAAAAGACTCATGAATGTGTATATATAAAAGAGTTTTATTTACATAATCATTACTTTTCGGTCAGCTTTTCCCCCAGTCTTCAAGAAGCGCAACACACACACACACACACACACACTCGCACACACACGCGTGCACAGGCACACACAGCTGGGTTAGAAAGCAAGTTTCTTCATGAGCAGGTAAACTCTGGAATCCACTTCAAAGCCATGCAGGTTGTTGGCGTCACCCTGAAGTCTCATCAGCAGGCCACCGTACGACACGTACGCAGAGCTGAAGCGCGGGAAAAGGAGAAACTCCTCGTTTATTTCAGCATCAATATGTTCTATGCATGCTCAATATCTAGCGTAGATTTTACACCAAAATATTGAATTCAGTTCAATTAAATGTTATTTGTATAGTGCATTTAAAAATAGACATTGTCCCTAAGCAGATTTTTTAGAAGTAAATATTTCTCGCTCTCCGGTGTTCGTATTGTTGTTATGATTTATAATAACACTTTTATTGCCACCCAGATGAGGATGGGTTTCCTTTTTGAGTCTGGTTCCTCTAAAGGTTTTTACCTCATACCATCTAAGGGAGTTTTTATTACATTTTTACATTTAGTAAAGCTGCTTTTGTGACAATGTTTATTGTAAAAACTTGAAAAGTAAATCGATTACAAATATCACTTTTACATTTATTAATCAGTGTATAAAAGTGTAGCCCAATGGAAAGAAAAAACTCCCTGTGATGGTATGTGGAAGAAAACTTGAGAGGAACCCAGGCTCATCTGGGTGGCACCAAATGTCCATTTATTATAGTTTTATCATCCTGACATTATCAATTGATTATTGATGGATGCTAGATTGCAAAAACTGTTCCTGGCTACTGTTCCAGTGGAGTAGTTCAAATCCATCTTTATGTTTCTTAAGTAACTTTATGGATCTTTAGACTGATTATGTGGAACCATCCTCAGCTCCAGCGAGTGGTCTCCAATTGAAAAGAATGGCATAAAAAATATGAAACTATCTATCTATATCTCTATATCTATATATATCTATCTATATATATATATCTATATCTATATCTATATATATACACACACACACACACACACACACACAGTGAGGAAAATAAGTATTTGAACACCCTGCTATTTTGCAAGTTCTCCCACTTAGAAATCATGGAGGGGTCTGAAATTGTCATCATAGGTGCATGTTCACTGTGAGAGACATAATCTAAAAAAAAAAAATCCAGAAATCACAATATATGATTTTTTAACTATTTATTTGTATGATACAGCTGCAAATAAGTATTTAAACACCTGTCTATCAGCTAGAATTCTGACCCTCAAAGACCTGTTAGTCTGCCTTCAAAATGTGCACCTCCACTACATTTATTATCCTAAATTAGATGCACCTGTTTGAGGTCGTTAGCTGCATAAAGTCACCTGTCCACTCCATACAATCAGTAAGAATCCAACTACTAACATGGCCAAGACCAAAGAGCTGTCCAAAGACACTAGAAACAAAATTGTACACCTACACAAGGCTGGAAAGGGCTACGGGGAAATTGCCAAGCAGCTTGGTGAAAAAAGGTCCACTGTTGGAGCAATCATTAGAAAATGGAAGAAGCTAAACATGACTGTCAATCTCCCTCGGACTGGGGCTCCATGCATGGCCTAGCCAGTCTCCAGACCTAAACCCAATAGAGAATCTTTGGAGGGAGCTCAAACTCCGTGTTTCTCAGCGACAGGCCAGAATCCTGACTGATCTAGAGAAGATCTGTGTGGAGGAGTGGGCAAAAATCCCTCCTGCAGTGTGTGCAAACCTGGTGAAAAACTACAGGAAACATTTGACCTCTGTAATTGCAAACAAATGCTACTGTACCAAATATTAACATTGACTTTCTCAGGTGTTCAAATACTTATTTGCAGCTGTATCATACAAATAAATAGTTAAAAAATCATACATTGTGATTTCTGGATTTTTTTTTTTAGATAATGTCTCTCACAGTGGACATGCACCTACGATGACAATTTCAGACCCCTCCATGATTTCTAAGTGGGAGAACTTGCAAAATAGCAGTGTGTTCAAATACTTATTTTCCTCACTGTATATACAGTGGTCCCCCGGTTATCAAACATTCCGGTTAGCAAACGGTTTTCCGAACGAAATTTGGGTCCGGTGAACGAACAAAGTTCCAGTTATCGAACACCACCCAAGCTGCCCAACCCAGCGCGAGGGGAAGAAACTGCTTCCGCTTCAACCATCGCTGAGTAAGCATCTATCGCAACTTCTGTTTGTGAACAATATTAGTGATATTTAGCAGTAAGTACAGTAATCATTTTGTTTCTTACTCTTGTAAAGTTGTTAATTTATCCTTTTACCCAGCCAACACAAAATACCCGCAGAGATTGGGATAATCCGGCAAAAGGCAGTCCATAAATAATATCCACGGTGCTTTACGGAGGAAGCCCGATTGCGATGAGCTCAATGTGGGCGGGGGGAACAGGGCAATCCCTGAAGCACCGAGGTATGACAGCCACCAAAGGGGGCGTGGCAGGGGGATTCCTGACAGTATTAATACGGCTAAAAACAGGAAAAAATTGTTAATTATTGGGTATTGGTGGAGTTCGGGAACGGATTATGGGCAAGGAGGAATGGGCAAAACTGATAGAGACATACCCCAAGCGACTTACAGCTGTAATCGCAGCAAAAGGTGGCGCTACAAAGTATTAACTTAGGGGGGCTGAATAATTTTGCACGCCCAATTTTTCAGTTTTTTATTTGTTAAAAAAGTTTGAAATATCCAATAAATTTCGTTCCACTTCATGATTGTGTCCCACTTGTTGTTGATTCTTCACAAAAAATTACAGTTTTATATCTTTATGTTTGAAGCCTGAAATCTGGCAAAAGGTTGCAAAGTTCAAGTGGGGCCAAATACTTTCACAAGGCACTGTATATGTGTATGTGCGTGTGTGTGTGTGTGTGTGTGTGTATATATATAAAAATATTTTTTTGGTAATTTTTTTTTTTTTACTTTTTACATGTACATTACAGCACAGTGAAATTCTTTCTTCATACAGCACAGTGATATGAGGAAGATGGGGTCAGAGCACAATGTCAGTCATGATACAGCACCCCTGGGGGTTAAGGGCCTTGCTCAGGGGCCCCAAGAGTGGCAACTTGGCGATACCGGGGTTTGAACCCCGTCCTCCGATCAGTTACCCAGAGCTTTAATCACTGAGCTCCCCCCTGCCCCACTTCTTAACCAACTCAAAACTAAATCACAAGTGTACAGATTGTTAAGCAGCGTTAGCACGCTAATCACACTCACAGTCGCGTCGCCGCTTCTGTCGACGTCTCGTCTCCCTCGATCTTATACACTTTACCGTACATGACGTAATCAAACTGATCCGCCCTGAAAGGAGTAAAAAATACACAAAAAACAGTGTGTTCAATAGGGTTGAGGTCAGAGCTCTATAGCAGATCTTCCACTCCAACCCATGTAAAGCAGATCTCTATGGAGCTGGTTTTGTGCACAGGGGAATTATCATGCTGCACACGTTTGGGTCTCCCAGCTCAAGCGAAGGAACAATTTTATGGCACAGCATTCAGATACACATGTATGGCTTAAAAAGTCAGGTGTCCAAATACTTTTGTCCATATAGTGGCTCTAAAACACTAAACTGAAACAGTGGCATTACAAACGAATTGAAGAAAATCAATCATGACAGAAGCTTTCGAAAAACTATTTATAGTGATAAAATACAAAAAAACGAACAAATAGAATTACTAGGGCTTTAAGCAATCTAATAAAATATTTTATCGCGATTAAATATGAGTTAATCGTGATTAATCGCACATTTTTATATGTTCTAAATGTACTTTAAATTAATACTTTTCAAGTTTTTAATACACTAATCAACATGGGCATGGACAAATATTGATGATTTATGCAAAATGTGTGTTTATTATTAGTGGAACAAAACTCAATATAGAGCATAAAAACATTTTGTAAATGTTTGAAAGTAATTATGCCGTTTTTTAAATTATGTAAGTCATCAGGACACCAAAAGGAACTTTTGCTATATTTCCACACGGACGGTTTTAAATGCCGGACGTGTGCACCATGGCGGATTTTGGTGTTTATTTGAGATTTGGCGAAAAACAAATGTTTCATGATTAAAAATTATTTTTGGAGTTTCATTTTTTTTTTTTTTCGAGAAAAGAAAGGACTTTGTGAATAAATGTGTTGCGTTAAAGGTTTTGCCTTTTTATATTCATTTCTGTACATGTTTAATAAAAATGGTTAAACAGAAATAAGCGCTGCATTAAGTGCACGTTAATAAAAATGAGTGCCGTTAAAATTTGTTTGCCTCAGTGCGTTACTAACGTTAATTTTATCAGCCCTAGTTAATACTAATGCATTACTCAAAAAGAAAGTTTTTTGTTCATCAATTCATAGTTTTTGTATTATAATTGTATTCAATTGTTTTTTATTGTTTCAATTCAGAATTTGATTCATTTATTACAATAATAACGTTATTCATACAATATACAGAAAAGATGGAAAATATATAAGTACGGTAAATAATAAAAACTAGTTACAACCTACAGAAAAAAATAAATAAATAAAAACAAATAAAAGTCAGCTGAATGGTTCAGGGTTGCCAGACAAAAAGCAGGCTCCAGAACATGATTTAAAACTATTCAAAACTGCTAAACTACAGGACAAACCAGGGATCACGATCAATCTGGCAACCAAGTGAACAGATAAAGGAATTAGAGTTTTGGGTTTGGAGGTACCAGGTTCATCAAGGGGTGTGTGTGTGTGTGTGTGAGTGTGTGTGTGTGTGTGTGTGTGTGTGTGTGTGTGTGTGTGTGAGAGAGAGATCTACAAACAAATAGTGGATGTTAGTGTCACCTGGACGGTCGGTCGTCTGTGGGGTTGTACTCTCCATCGTCCGGTGTTCCATCCTCATAGAGCGTGCTGGCAATCACCAGTCTGAACTTATCTCCTGAAAATTGCCATCATCACACCATTACATCCAGATGTTCCACTACAGCTGTGCATGCCATACATTACATGACAAAAACGCAACAATCCTGATTTAGAGTGAATAATTGCATAATATGTAGCAGTGTGTATATGGTACTGTTGTATACCATGCCCTTGAGTACTTCCTTGTGTAATTGCATACAGTTGTGTGTATGTGATACTTCTAAATAGAACACAGATGTGTGTATAGTGTCTTTGTGTGTGTGGCCCTCTCATCCTGGAGACTAGTTAAGTTGTGTGTATTGCGGGTTTCTGCAGGTTTCACAAAGTCAATTTGATACATTTCTCTAAGAATTTGAAGACCTTTTTAAGACCATAATGGAGACAATAAAGGTTAATATTACAACATCAAACACACAAATCTGTTAGCGACTGGCATTAACCAAACCCTAAACGATGTGTTTAAGCCAAGTATAGCTGAACCTGCACTTCCCCCATAGCTAAAAAAGTTAATCCGTTTTACGCCTGTGGTACAATCCAAGACAGAGTCACTCCAAGAACAGAAAGCTGATTGGCTATTACAAGATGATCTCATTTGTGGTCGTAATTATATTTAAGTGTGTGTGTGTGTGTGTGTGTGTGTGTGTGTACATGTATGTATATATAAGACTTTTAAACCTGTTTAAACCATTTAAGACCTGGAACAGCTCATTTAAGATCTGTGTATGGTCCAGACGTGTTCTCTGTGTGGAACTCACCAAGATCGACGGGGTAAATCTGAGTGTTCACGTCCAGGATCAGGTCCATTTTAAACGACTCGCTCTCACAGTGAAGACGAGACACTGCAAGAAAAATGCACACACACACACACACACACACACACACACACACACACACACACACACACACAGCATTAGTAGTATAAATGGGACAAGACTGTAACTTTGTTCGTGTTTTCTATATTGATTCCATAATGATTTCGAGCCAGAATCCTGTTCTTCACCTCTGTCGAACTTCTTTCCATCAGGATCAATATCTTTCACATCAAAAATATCCTCAAACAAGATCCCAGCCATGTTTCTGCTGATTTACAGTCCAATAACAGTGACAAATTCTCCTGACAGAGCAAAAACAAAAATCATAGAAGCATTAGTTTTTGGAATAGTTTACAAATGAATTGTGGCAAATTGGAAATAAATGATCTGGAGGAAGTCTGATCTGTTATTTTTCTCTAATGCAGCTACTGTAAACGCAGGAAATATAGAAGGGGGGTTTTGCTTAATAGATATATTCTGTATTGTCACTGCACAGGGTACAACAACATACATTTTTAGTATAGTTTAGTATAATGAAGTATTAAAAATGTAAACATGAGTGATCCGTTAAAATATTAAGATGTTGCACATTTAAAGTCTTTATACAGATTGTGATTGGGAATAAATAATGGTATTTAAACGTGTGTGTGGTGCAAATAGTTTCCAATATAATAATATATTGCTTTTTTTACCATGTAAATAAACAATCCCTTTGAGTCTTTTCAATCTATAAGTTTATATATTAGATTCCGGAAAAAACAAAACCCCCAAAACTTTTTTTTTTTTTTTTTCATACAGTGACTGTTAGCACACTAGCATGTTAATCCTGTTCATTACTCAATCGTTTTCAATCACTTACTTCTTCCAGCAAAACCTGATCCGCTATCTGTACATATATAAATATATATGTCAAATATACGTACGATAAATGATAAAACTGCACTTAAAGCAAAATAAAAAAGATCTATCATCCGATCCTCCACAAACCAGCACTCATTCATTCACCGCGCTGAATCAACGTGCTTCCGCGTTTCCGCTTTTACAATTACTTCCGGAGCAGCAAATAATAAATAAAAGAACAAATGCACGAATAAAAAACATTTGCTTATTCGTAACCTAAATTCAATTACATACTGGTTTAACGTTTCACATGAACGACCGTGTTTGTCTGTTTGACATTATTTATTTATTTTACACTGTAATCACTCGAACTACAAAATAAAACCATGACATATTTACGACACTTTAGCCCAACATACGGCTGTTCCTCCGCGTTGCTAGGGGTATTTGCTAAGCGTCTTGCTTGTTGTTACTATGACTACCAGCCTTGAAGGCGTCCGTTATGATGCTATATTAGCGTGTAGTTAATTTTGCGTTAATATATAAAATGTGATAATTGTTTTTATTGTAGAAACTCGGGTGGAAATGAGCATTCGAGCTGCGTGAATAAGGTAAGACAGTCAACTGTTTTGCGGTCCACCTAGCTAGTTAATTATAGGATTCGTTTACATTTACTTCTACATTTGCGGCATTTAGCAGACGCTTACACACTTATAAATGTATTAAAAATGCATCAAAAGATATTCTTATGCCCTTAAAGTATATATTTTGTTTTATAAATGAAAGAAAGCTGGTAGAAATCTCCTGCTATAGACTGGAGATGCTGGTGTTAGTAGTTAGGATATAAAGCTTGGCCTCGACTAGCAGCAATGAGTCGTTTTTCCAGTCCGGAGATATCCGAAGATTATGAATAATGCATAGAATGTACAGCTTCGAGTCACAAAGTGTGGCCTAATGTAAGAATTAATTCCAATAAACCACCATTTAAAATCATACAAAATACATGCTTTTGTAAACCGTGTTATTTGCGTCGCACGCCAAAGAGTCGACTCTTTGGTTTGACTCCTTCAGGTTGGGAACCGACTCTTAAATACAAGACTGTTTGTTTATTTTTCCACTGATGTTGCAGATGTAATTTCTTATAAATGTATTAGTTTATATTCACTTACTGCATAAATATAATAACAACAAAAAAACTGTTTTCATGGTCTGAGCCGTCTGTTTGAGTGAGTCGTGATCAGTGGCGTCTATTAGCATAATGACAAAATAAAAAGTCTATAAAATGATAAAGAGTCATAATGAGGCACAGGCACAACATCAATACGTTTAATGCAAGCATGCTTGCTGCTTTGTAAAATACATGTTATAAAATAGAACATATATATATATATAAAATGCAACCTACATTTGTGTATTCATTCAATTTTGAGAACTTGTTTGTTTGCTCGTTTGTTTTTGGCTTGACAAAAGATTTAAAAATAAAAAAGTGAGAACGATATATACCGTATTTTCCGGACTATAAGCCGCTACTTTTTTCCCACGCTTTGAACCCCGCGGCTTAAACAACGAAGCGGCTAATTTATGGATTTTTCCTGGGTTTTTCCCGGTTTCACAAACTGCAAGCCAAAAAACTGAGCCCCATAACATTAGACCAATGAAACTGCCGAATGGGTTCAGGTGAACCAATGAAACTCTGTATAAAATCAGATGCGCTCCCACTGAATCGGGCCGCACCACATCATAAATATGGATGATGTTCCTCTGACGTTTGACCTGCCGCTCACTCGGACTGTCTACAGGAAATGCGAATCATTCGTCACGCTGAAAACAACCGGGCATGAAAAACCGCACTTCACCTGTGTTCTGAGCTGCACGGCATCAGGAGAAAAACTTCACCGATGGTGATTTTTAAACGCACAATGATGCCAAAAGAAAAACTCCAGAGAGAAATTGTTGTAAAAGGAAGGAGGAAGACAGTGAACAATGACTTTCTTGGTAGGCTACTGTTTAGATACAAGCCGTGTAACAGACAGTGTCTTTCATTAATGCCTGTGTAAAGTTCATTAGTTTCAGTGTAGACACCTGTGGCTTATAGACAGGTGCGGCTTATTTATGTTCAAAATAAAAATCTTTGTCAAATTCAGTGGGTGCGGCTTATATTTGGGTGCGCTTAATAGTCCGAAAATTACCAAGTTCCCAAGATAATTCGGTTGCGATCACAACAAAACAACTGTCGTGATCACAAGAAAACAAGAACGAAAAAATCTTATACCGCATGAGAAAATGACGTCGTGATCACGAAAAAAACCCGACTCATTATTTCAAGGTCATGAGAAAACAAGAAAGATAAACTATACAGCATGGCCTCTTAGGACTTCCGTACAAATCAGATTCATTTGATCTTAATTGTATAAGTGATTATAATTTACATTTATGTCACAATTCGAGCTCATGTGTTTATCAGATTTGGAATCCATGAGTTCCAGAAGCCCTACAGAGATGGGGGATGCCTTAGCGAATGAGGCAGATCTCCTTCTAATGATCAGAGAAGTAGGTTTATAGAAATGTTTTTTTCACCTATTAGAATATTATCTTGATGTATTTGCAATAATAAGCAAGAAATTGTTCAGGAGGAGACATTTATATCCAATAAAAGCATTTGTACTCTTCAGTACCTGAAGTTCTGTGAACTGGAGGAAACAGTGAAGATCTTTGAGAAGGAATGCAAGAGCAAAGGAAAGTCTGTGCGGAAAACGCGCAGTTTCTCTGAAGACCTCAAAACCGTACCCATACAGGTAATAGCGATCACGTTACTTTTACTGTAGTTATTACTGTCAATTCATCAGATTACAGATGGTTGACTAAGTGTAAGCAGTGCCCTTCTTTTGTCTCTGATTCAAAACATCAGTTTTTCGGGGAGAAAATACATGCGGTTGGCACGGCACAGCAGATTCCCCTTAAAGACTTCATTGTTTTAGTAAACGCGTTATAAAAACGATGTTGTTTGCATCTGTAGAAAGATCTGCTCAGCTCGTTTGATGATGGAGAGATGACGGTTTTCTTCGAGCTGTGGACAGAACATGTTCCAGCACACGTCCGTGACAGCGACACCACGGTACAGAAACTGGAATTCTACCTGCACATTTACTTCACCATCTATCCACTGAAGAAGACTGTTGGAAAGCAGGTACACACTATTTTTATATATATATATATATATATATATATATATATATATATATATATATATATATATATATATATATATATATATAAGTCTTTATTGACATGGTAATAATTGACATTATGGTAAACAGAATATTTTATTACAAAGAGATATTTCATTATACTGTACTGTTTCTATAAACCTATACATTTTTACATATCTAGACTATATATTTAATGTAAAGAATGTGTTTGGTGATTTAGGTGTTTTAGCCAAACTGCCACTACTTTTTACTTCCTCATAGTTTTCTAACATCAGCCCAGTTTGATTGAATTTTTTTTATTCAGTGAAAAAAGACAAACCATTTTCTGTTTATCCATGTAGAGTAAAATGGAAAGTTCTGGAATGTTGGAGAAACAACTGGATTTTAACTGTTCTGTTGGTCGATGTTACAGCTTTACCTGACTATTACAAAGATTTGACACTGGTGCCTCCTTCCACTAATGACAAATCACCAAAAATCTGTTTATAACAGAGATGCCCAAACTAAATAAACAGAAAACATTACTCTGTAATTTGCATATCTAATGCAGCTTTTCAAAGCTTTCTAGTTCAATAGAACTTCAGAATACAGAATACTTTATTTACCTCACAAGGGCATTGTTAGCTTGCAGTTGCTTACAGAATAATTAAAGTAAATAGGTTAGAAATGTAAAATAAAATATACTTCAGATATATATTGAGTATAGACACTGTACATGCAAACCGAGTTGTTGCAGTGTGTGGCGTACGGCCTGGGCACTGACAAGCGGACCTTCCCCTTCTGCAACCTTTAAAGCAGTGCTGGCAGCATACATGCCTCTGCATTTTGATGCCAGATTCTGCACCTGACCCACAACACGAGGATTTCTTTGTTTGACCCTTGCGAGGGTCTGTTCCGAGTGGAACCCGTCTTGGAAAACCTCTGTATGACCCCGGCCACTGTACTGTAACTATTACCCATCTTTGTATAGCCTAGGCATCTTTGTGGAAAGCAACACATTCTCAAATCCTTTGCCCTTAGGTGCCATGTTGAACATTCAGTGGTATGAGAGAGTTGTACTTAAAGTACCAAATTCTAACTGCTCTAATACAAGATTCCCAAATTTGTATGGTCCTGTGAAGCAGACAAAAATATGATCATGATAAATAGGACATGTGGCTTTGCATTGTTAAGCAACATACAGCTGTTATCACTTAGGGTGTACTCACTTTTGATGGGTGTATTTTGAGTTATTTTTAGAGGAAAATCTAAAGGTAAATCTAAAGTGCTATACAAGCTGCACATTGACTACTCAAAAATATCTCATTTCTATAATATTGTCTATTGAGAAGATATAATAAGATGGTTGCTGAAATATGAGGGGTGTACTCATATTATTAAATATTAAATATGGCATTAAATACAAAAGTATCTGGCCAAATACAAAGTCATCACAGGCCAACACTAGCATGCAGGCTCTAGTTTGGGCATCTCTGCTTTATTTAAATTGTCCCTGTGAATGAGCTATTACTATAAAAAACAATTTGTGCATAGCTTGGCTCTTTCTTTTTTTTATTGATGCATAAAACTGCAATAATGATTAATGTTCACATGACATGTTAAACCAGCTGTATGCATTCTTGAAATGTTGTCGTACTCTCTGAAGGATAAAGCCGGGTTCGCTGAGCGGATCAGTCATTTTAAACACTTCTTGGAGACGAGAGGAGCGGTGCTGAGCCAAACCACGGAGTTCCTGTCCTATTACGCTCTGCCATTCGTTCCCAATCCTGCTTCACATCCGTCCTTCAAGGAGCTCTTTCAGGTGATCACCATCTCCCCGGCTACACTACCTCACTTACACCTTCATCAGCACACTTTATATGTTCACTTATATTTTTAGAACACACTTCATTTATGTCAAATCTCAGGTTTTATTCACATTAGTCAAAAAAAAAAAAAAGACTGTATATAACTTTATAATGGTTTAGGGAGCAGAGAGATGAGTTCTAGTTGTTTTTCTGCTGTATTTCATCTACATAATACATGCTATATAATTGAACTAGGTATGATATGAGATAATAGCTAACTGCTATATGTACTGCCCTTTGTATCCAGTAATGAGTCATTAAGTCTGTGTAATTATTATGTATGTATGAACTGTGTAGTTTTAATAATACAAAGCATAACAACATATACAAACTTGGCATTGTCAGTACATTTGTAAAGCTTGTTTTCAATGTGTGTGTGCTCGCCTTTGATTTCAGGACTCCTGGACTCTAGATTTAAGAAAAAAGCTTGAAAAGGTTTTGACCTTGACCCTGAAAGCGTCCACTACACCGAGGCTGCTCACATTATACGTATCCTTTCTTTTCACTGATCACATGACTGACAATGTCATTTTTCGTTCCATGTTGGTAAAATTCCCAACAAAATATGAGAAATGCTGCTTGACGGTCTTTTACTATCAGCCCTAAAAGATTGATTAAACTTTGTCATTGTGCAGAGTACAAGTACAAGGCCAGTGAAATGGAGATAGAACCTAACCAATAGTGCAAATAGCAATGTATGCAAATAAATAAATAAATGTTTACTTGATATATACTTAGGTATTTCGGTGGTATTGAAAGGTTTCAAGGCTAGTTTTATAACACGCCAACAGATGTCAGCTCAAGGCTATATATATATATATATATATATATATATATATATATATATATATATATATATATATATATATATATATATATATATATATATA
The DNA here is from genome assembly GCF_946808225.1 of Silurus aristotelis. Lineage (NCBI taxonomy): Eukaryota > Metazoa > Chordata > Actinopteri > Siluriformes > Siluridae > Silurus > Silurus aristotelis. The sequence continues at coordinate 22,660,305 of NC_139586.1, forward strand.
CGTAACACGTTACGAGGGCCATGCTATTTTGCTATTTAAGTATATTGGTTGATATGCTGCTCTTTTCACAATATATAATTATGCAATCCAGTTATGAATCGCGATTTTCAGGTGTTGATTAGTTTTGTATGACAGCTGCTCTGACATTAGTGCTCATTCTAAGGAAGTTGTGGAGTGCACACTCAAACAATTCCTTTTCTTTTTTTTAATCATTGATATGAACATTTATGAAAGGAGTCTCCAGTGTCAGCACTTTGCATTGGATATAGCGTACTAACTTGGTCCATGAGTGTTAAATCCATTGCATGTAAGCACAAATAAATGGTCGTCATTGCTAAATCGCATTGTTAAATATGAGAGAAACAGAACACTCAGAGTCTGCAGTTATAGTGGAGGGAAAAGAAATCCTTTTAGTGTGCTAACTTGTGAGTTGTGAGATTTTCTTCAGGTTATCTTCACGAATGGTTTGTCAGTTTTATGATGTCATTTTTAAATGCACATAATTATCATTCATGTGAGAAATTGTGTTGAAACAGTGAATGCGCTAGTTCTGCCAAATAGATACGAATATGATGCTATATTTCAAAAAGTTGTGGATTTAGTTATAGCAGCTATGTTGCGCTATAATGCTATAGATAAATGTGTCAAAAAAAAAAAGGTAAAATTTGAAGCTTGAAAAGGTTTTAAGGTAATCCGGATGGGAATCTAGGCCATGGGATAAAACACACACAGGCAGACGTGTAATGTGGTCAAATAAGAGGCAAATTAAACATTTACTTTCCTGGCAAAAGCACGAGAGTAAATCTAAGACGATTCAGTTCATTTACAAAACATTTCGCCACAAACTAATTTGATAATGCACAGTATAAAAAACGTAATAGGAGTAGAACAGTAAATGTTTGTATCGTATACGGTATAGATTCCAGTTCAATTCCGTCTCATTTGTAAAGCACTTTTAACAATGGACATTGTCTCAAAGCAGCTTTACAGGGATAACGAGTTTATATAGTGCCTGTAGATACAGTATATCCTTTATAAGTTTATTCCTAATGAGTGAGCCAGCGGTCACAATATCCTCCCTGATATGGTGTGAGGAGGAAACTACTTTACTTTAACTTGATTAAAAAGTATAGTCAGTACTTCAACTTCTACCAGAGTATTTTAAAACACGAGTATCTGTACTTCTACTTAAGTAAAGAATGTGTGTACTTTTGCCACCTCTGGTAGTATATTATGTATATAGTATAATAGTACATTATCTTCAAATTAAACCATTAATTAAACTTTTGTAATAGTTCAGTGTACCAGATCTATTTTCAGAATCAGCAGAATTGTTTTTTATTTATTTATATATATACTTTGCATGTGGTAATTAATGTATCATTATGGAGAATTGAATAGTTTTGATCAAATATTAAAAAATTGGTGGTTCCTGAGCTTTATTTTAACAGCGAGAGAGTACAACCAGCAACAGAGGTAATCATTTATATACTCCTTATTTGAAACATATTCTCAGATATGCAGCCTTATTTAAAGTGCCATTTTTAAATGCAGCGTAATATTGTATATAATGATTATTCTACATACTTGGTGCAATAGATTGTTTTACAATGACCACTGCTGCAGTACTGACACTGATCACTAGGTGGCAATAGAGCACAGCTCCAACTCTGGCTATTTATATGCTGGAGCTGGTCTAATATCATAATAGTATAATTCAAAGATCAGCTTAGTTTTGCTTTGTGTTTTTGGAATGGAATAATTTAAAATATCAGATTAAAATAACTGTCAATTCTGCTTTTAATTAGCATATTGCCTAAAAGAAATGTGTGTGCATGCGTGCAGAGGATGCGGAGCAGCTATTTGAAGCACAGAAGCAGGTTTCAGCATACATGAAGAAGTTCAGTAAGATCCAGGCTGATTATCACAACCTCATCAGCGTGACTGCTGAACTGGTGGACTCAATCGAGGCTACGGTCAATGGGAAAATGGCAAGAAATATATATTTATTTATTTTGTTAGTTCGTTTCGTAATGAACCTGTAATGAATTCAGGAAAAAAGGAAATGTTTTTGCAAACATAATGTTTGACATAATGTTTGACATTAGTTGGAAATGCACGTAGATAAACTTTAAAACAGCCAAATAGATTAGCCAAAAAGATTCAACATGTTGAATTGACTGGATTCACACTGATAATCCACAGACACCGTTTGTACAGTACAACTGGTTAAAGCTGACACCCATTAATATTCGAAAAATGTTTCAATTAAAATAATAATGATAACATTCGTGTTTTCCCTGCCCCTCTAATTTCATTAACGTCACACAACACTCGTCATCGATTCCATCTAATAATTCAAATTGGGAAAGCTATCATTGCCACAAGCCTACTCCCAGCCCAGATGGTTTCTCGTTTCCGGTATTTGCATATTGAACCTGATTGGCTTTTACATCTGATGATGTTATAATCCTCTCCTGCTACAGCTACACTCAATCACAATTATTAGGCAGTTAATGTTTTGTATTAAATCTATTTAAAAATAATTTACGGGTTAAATAACACACACACACACACACACACACACACAAATGCTTTATGCTTAAATGTCGGACGGTCATATAAAACATTTTTACTGCATGTCCTACTCTGTATGTATGTGACAAATAAAATTCGAACTTGAACACACACACACACACACACACACACACACACACACACACACACACACACATTCTCAAAGTCTAATTTTGTTTTCTCGTTAACTAGATTTCCCCTGAGTATCTGCAGAGTGTGTGTGTGCGCCTGTTCAGTGGACACATGAGCCAAAGTGTCGCTGAGAGCATCGATTTTACACGGCCTGGAACAGTGAGTCTCTCTCTCTCACACACACACACACACACACACACACACACACACACACACAAAATATATAAATCATTTACACTTGGGTTTTTGTATTATATTTCCAAAACTATTGGGACACCTGACCTTTCCTGCTAAAGTATATGTGGTTCTTTTCCAAACTGTTACCACAAAACTGGAGACACTCAATTGTACAGGACGTCTTTAAATCCGCTCTAATAAAATGTATCATTCACTTGAAATTGGAAACCCACACCTGTTCCAGCATGGTGATGTCCCTGTGCACAAAGCGAGCTCCTTGAAGATCTGGTCTACATGCTTTAGAAAGGAAGATCTTGAGTGGCCTGCTATAGAGCAGTGATCTCATCCCTACTGAACACCTTTGGGACGAATTGAAACGCTGACTGCACCCTCACCTACATCAGTACCTGCCTTTTGTAATACCCCTGTGGCTGATGAACACAAATATCCACAAGCACACTCCAAAATCTAGTAAAACATCTTCCCAGAAGAGTGGAAGAAATAATAAGAGGAAATTGGGACTCAATATGGAATGCGATGCTCAAAAATCACATAACAAACTTATGACCAGGTGACCCAAGTTTTTGAAATATAATATATATATATGTATGTATACACATACACAGATGGTACACGAATTACGATGGTTCGACTTTTCGAACTTACAATGAAAATAAAGATATTTACAAAACGGTACTAATATATTAAGATGCACTCAGCAGGCAAATGAACCACAGGCTCCGCCCTCCACTCGGACTCGGTGGTGGTCTGTTTTTTATATATATATAATTGTTATGTTATTTACATGTATATAGTATTTTTAATAGCTGTAAATAGCTGATGCGTGTTAATTTACACCAGAAATACAGATATAAACCAATACACACTTTGACTAGTTACTATCTCAACTTTGCAGAAATTCAATATCAACTGCTCGTTCAATAAGACACACTTATACTTATCCCTGAACTGAACCATTTGACACAGGAATGTAAAATGTGAAAGAAATGGCAGTTGCAGAGGTTGAACTACCTGCTATAAATTTCTGTTTCAGACAGGAGTTTACACATTAAAACATAAAGTATGGAACATGTAACGTTCGAAAAGTACACACAGCATTAATAATGGATGGAAAAGAAGCAGATGAATAATAGTGGTGTGTACTGTAACGTTTAATTCTGTTTGTTCTGCGTAGTGTTTCCTCAACCACTTCTTCCTGTGTGTGTGTGTGTGTGTGTGTGTGTGTGTTTGTGAAGGGATATTACTCTATGACTCCTTATGATGATGGATATGTAAGTTTCTGGTGTATCTCCATATCTTTTCCCTTCGTCCACTCCCCCTCGTTCATCGTTCTTGTCACTCGGCTCCTGATCCTTTTTGTTGGTCCTCTTGTCCTTTAACTTTTCTCCGGCTTTCCCTATGTTTCTGTGACATGAATGTCTGTGTGCAGTGTAAGACTGCTTGTCTTTGTCTTTGTCCAGTGGAAGCCCAGTGGGAATAGTAATGTATTATTTACCATTTAACCTGTTCTAACCCTCCTCCTCCTCCTCCTCCTCCTTCATCTCCACCACTACCACCTCCTCCATTCTGCTCTCATGCACCAAAGTTCTTTGTTTACATCATTTTATTAGCAGGAGCTTAGTGCTGTGTGACACCTTTAAATAAAAGTATTTGAAAGTACTTTAAAGTTAAAATTACATTAAAAAATGGACTCAAATGAAATAAAAAAACACTTAAAAAAAAAAACCGTATTCATCTGTTTTTAGGGTATAGATCCTATTCTGATAGATAGATAGATAGATAGATAGATAGATAGATAGATAGATAGATAGATAGATAGATAGATAGATAGACAGACAGACAGACAGACAGACAGACAGACAGACAGACAGACAGACAGACAGACAGACAGACAGACAGACAGACAGATTTCATTATCTAAAAATTATTATATAAAATAGAATATATACATATATATAAAAATATTTTTGATTAATGTTCCATAAATTTATGTACTACTGTATTTCTATTTAATATTAGACTGCTATACACTTTACCCTAAGTTTCCTTTGTTGTTTCATTTCTTTGATATAATGATCATTTTCTGTAAAGCATTATACTATTTATATAAAAAAAAAAGGTTGTAAAGAACAATATGATAAGGGCGTCTGCTAAATGCCATAAATGTAAAATTACAGGATCAAAATAGTTTTAAGTTAAATTGCTAAATACAATAAATGTGTATCCTGTATGAAGTTTGCGTCGAGGTGTGAAATCGGTGAGAGCAACGTTCTGTGATCTGGCAGTGAAACAGGAGATGTGACGCAGATTTGTGAATGGCGTCTCATTTGTACCCATTTTATTTTATTATGTTTGATCAGACGTCAAGCTTTTCAGAATATCCAGTCCCTCCTTTAGGTCTCATGTCACACACCTTACACACAGAGGACAAACATTAGACTCAGTTATCTCAGTTGGAAAGCTCTCGCTCACGTCTAATATTTACCGAGAGTTTTAAAGTTGCAAAATGATGAATTAGTGTCCCTCCAAGCACAGATAAACCTAGAATGACCCTGGCATTTCACTCCAAAAACCTATACCTCCTTCTGTATGGGCGTGAGTTTCAGTCTAACTCCCTGTAGCAAGAAGAAAAGAAAACTAGAATAGCAAGTGTTATATAAAGGGGAAAAAATTTAATCAAGGGAAGCTATAAGGAAAGTAGAAAAAAAGAGAAGATATTTGAAAGGAAACACAAGGGATGGGAATGAATTGAAAGTAAAGGAAAAGGAAGAAAAGATTATAGAGGAATTGGAATGGAATATTAGACAGAATTAGACAGAAAAAAAAAGAAAGCAGAGCAGCGTAAAAGGAAAAATCACAGCATGCCGATTAACCCGAGGCCTCTGGCCTGACTGCATGGACATGTTGGTTAAAGCCGAGAATCTGCATGCAACCCTCTCCTTTTAAACTCACAGCCTGCTACAGCCACACACATGCTAACGTTACACTAATTTCCCAACCTTCGCTCTGTCTGTGTGTCTGATTTAGGCTTCGTCTATGTTACGAGCGTCCATTGCAGCACAGTAAGTACAAAGTTACAAGTAAATCCACCCGCTGCACCCTATTATATTTGTTATTACCCTATGCTATTTGAAATAAACACAATTATAAGATTATTGAGTTTATATCTACAAACATCTGACTAATTTTAAGTTCGAAATAGTCCCGTCTGATCGTTATTTTTATTTGTTGCTAGAAATCCGTGAACTGGTCGAAATACAGTTACATTGAATTGATACCATCTAATTTCTCATTATATTGTTTTTATGCATCCATATTGTTATTTTCAACTTTTTATGATTTTTTTTTTTGTTTGCTTCAGTGCTGTTAATGAATGACTGCAATGTTTTGCAGGGCATTTAGTTTGTATTGCTGTCTTTAAGTGCTGTAATTGTGTGATTTGTTTTGTCTCTTGTTCTTGTTCATCATCAGGAGGAGTAAAGATGTCCCTCTGCTGCCCTCACTAGACTATAACAAGATAAAGAGGGACCTGAACAGCGGATCATACAGACTAAAAGCTCTACTGCTGCAGGCCCTGCGCTGGGTATATACAAACACACATACACAGACACACACACACACACACACACACACACACACACACACACACATGTTCTGTAACTTACTAGTAAGGCTATAACTGTACAGCTACTGACAGAAAACTTAATTTCTTTTGTCTTTGTGTTAGTCATAATGCATTTAAAGATAGTGTGGCAATGTTTTGCACATGTGAAAATGGCATTGAGTCTAGAAGCTGTTACCAATGTGTTATCTAAATACTATATAGACAAATTTATTGGGACATTTGACTTTTCCAGCCATATTTGTTTTTTTTCCCCCAACCGGTTACCACAAAGTTAGAGACACAATTGTATAGGATGTCTTTGGATGTGGTAGCATTAAATTTCCTTTCAGTTGAACTAGGAGACCCAAAGCTGTTCCAGCAGGAGAATGCCCCTGTGCACAATGCCAGCTCCATGAAGATATGGTTCACATGGGCTGGAGTGGATTTTATCTCTGTAAAGCTGCTTTGAGACAATGTCCGTTGTGTAAATGTGCTATACAAATTCAAATGAATTGAATTGAGTGAAAGACCTTAAGTGGTCTGCTATAGAGCTCTGACCTCAAACACACTATGAAATCTAGTGGAACATCTTCCCTATTCGAATGGAGGTTATTATAACAGGAAATGGAGACTAAATGTGCAATTGGATGTTCATAAAGAACATACAAATCTTATGGTCAAGTGATTCCATCATTAATTTAACTGTCTTTTTGGTTTACAGAGGTTGACTCGCTCAGTGCAGGGTGAGCAGAGAGACACTGTTCTACAAGCCTACATCAGTAACGACCTGTTAAACTTCTACTCCACTAAACAGGTAAGAGAACAAACACTTCTTTAAACACTGATTGTAAATATAGCTTCCTGTATGTATGTATGTATTTGTACGTATGTATTATGTATAGAACTCCTGATTGGTTAGAAAGTTTTGATTGTATTTTTATGACGCAGTTGTGACATGAGCTATCGCTGGCATTCAGATCACAGGTTTCTATTAAAAGGTTATCATGAGTCAGTAGTAAAGGTCCCCTGGTGGTCTAGTGGTTAAGATGCAGCGCTCCCACCGCTGCGACCCGGGTTCGATTCCCGGTCAGGGAACCATCCCCAGCCACTCTTAGTGCCGGTCCCAAGCCCGGATAAATTGGGGAGGGTTGCGTTAGGAAGGGCATCCAGCGTAAAACATGTGCCAAATCAAACGTGCGGAGGATCCGCTGTGGCGACCCCTAACGGGAGAAGCCGAAAAGAAACTTACTTATGAGTCAGTAGTAAAGGTTCAGAAAACATGAACAAAAAAGTACTACAGGGAAGCTGGTGAACAAATGATCTGCTATGACAAACGTTATAGTTACTACAATGTAATTGAGGACAGGAATGAACTTGTTTCAAGGATGCCTTAAAAAAATCAAATATGAATGTAGCTCTTAATGGTAAAAAAAAATTATTTTGGCAAATTGCTGATGAATTAGGGGAATAAAAACCTTGGAGATGTGCTGTATTGCAGTATTTTACTATACAGTAGATACATAATACATTTTAGAATTGAATTACTCTTATTATAAACAGATGTTTAGTTAAACTTAGTAGTGTATATAAACAATGTTTCATGTAACAATTGTGAGATCAGGGTCACAGAAGATCATTTTGTTCTCCTTTGTAGAAATCTGTGGTTCATCTCCTCAAATCGAAGAATGAGACTGTGAGGCAGTACACAGTTCGCCTGATCAACACCTTCGCCTCCTTGTCTGAGGGTGAGTACGAGGGATGAGAAATGGGTTGTAAGAAAATATAGAGACACACGAGTATTGCGATATTTCAGGGCCGATACTGTATCGATTGTCGAAAATGCAATATCAATAAAAAAAAATTTCATACAAGATTCATCGCATTTGATTCATTTTGAGTTTATATCACAACCGCTAGATAGATAGCATATTTCTGAACTTAAATAAACTTGCATAAGGGCATGTCACTAATGTTAGCGTTAATATCCACCTGTTTCCTATGCCCGCTTTGGGTGGAACTTTGGGTATGATATAAACAATTATTTGCCATACACAATTGGTTAATTTAATAAATTATAATTAAATTAATAAATGTTTCCATATGCACATGATTAGAGGGCGAAAGATTGGTTGGATGCACTGATTGGTTATTAATTAACTGTTAGATTTTATGACATGAAGGGGATAAAAAGAGAAAATCGGCCAAACATATAGGCCAAAAAAGAAAATCGGTGTTTTACATCTAAAAGCTAAAATCTGGTGGAGGCAAGAAAATAAAGAGAAAGAAATACTGTAATTTTTTTCTATAAAGGTAAAGAATGTGGTCAGGCAAGAAACACAAGACAGACATGTCATGCACTCTCGCAAGTGCAGTCCATCCTAACTTTAGCTTTGTGTATGTAGCACCATTCTTTAACCCACAAATGAAGCTTCGTCTGGTTATAAGAAATATCCTAATATATCGCATTGCTTACAGTATTACAACATATGGTGATACGTATCGCCCGGATTCTTTCCGATATTGCGTAATGCGAAATATCATCCAGGTCAATTGCGGCATTCGTTGCTTTCCCAGCAGTAAAGTCATAATCAAGCTGGAAAATCTAATCAAGCTAATAATTTAGGTTAATTATTTCGCTACAACTGATGGTTTATGCTGCAGTCAATGTTGATTTGAAGTCAGACAGAGAATAATATATAGTTTATGTGGAATCTCCTGCCCAATATGCTATCACCTGCTGCCTTGTCTGAAAGAAGTTTCTTAACTTTTCCTCCCAACAGGTCGTATGTATCTGTCTCAGTGTTCCTCCCTGCTGAAGCTTTTAGTTGAATGTTTGCAGTCAGAGGAGAAGGATTCATTGACCAAAGAGAAAGTGTTGGGGACACTGAATATACTCAGCCACAGGTAGCGCATCATCTGCACCATCACCTGTTCTGATGCTCAGCATACAAATCCATTTGCATTTACTCCTCCTGTGAAATGTCCTCGTGAGACAGAATCCAATTAATTCTCCATGACTGACTCCATAGTGTCTTTGTACGTAAAATATAAAAATGTACTCAAACAATGTGAGATCCTGTTCTCACTTACATTACAGCAGCTATAAACACACCTCGCCACTGCTTTTTTTAGGGTCGCTATGAGAACATAATGCAACATGATGTCAAAAGAATGATATGGTTATATTTTTTGAGCATTAAATGCAACTGTAAATGGATAAAACACTTGCTTTGTAGTTTAATGAATAATATAGAGTTATGAATAGAGTTGTGCGAGCGCATAAACACAATCACATTGTAATATGATAATTTACCTCTGTGTGTGTGTGTGTGTGTGTGTGTGTGTGTGTGTGTGAGTAGACGAGTCCATCAGTCAGCTTTGATCAGATTGGGTCTTATAGCGTGGTTGGTTGATGAGCTGCAGGACCCGGATTCTTTATCTGATTGCACAATGGAGTACGCTGTAACTCTATTGCTGTCCCTCTCTCTGCGCACTCAGGGTAAATTCTCCCATCTGCATTACACCATTTGCACTATGACATTTATCAGGGTTTTTGCCGGTGTCAAAAAAAAAAAAAGGCTAAAACAAAAAAAAAAAATCAATTTTAACCCTAAAAAGTCTTAAAGTCACTTAAATAATTCTAAACAGCTCTTAGTCTCCCGATGTCCATGTAACCTCAAATACTCATTGAAATGCTCGCGCAGCACTTCAGAACGTTTTGTTCGTTAGTTTAGTTCGTTTTTTTTTCCGCCAGTCCAAAGAAAATGAGAAAAACACGCAACAGCCAGTCAGCCTTCTGTTATTTGGGCGTCTCTCTCTTGGATTGTCCCACAGAGATAAAAAAAAAAAATTCTTGTGCAATTCCAGCGATACCTGTCTTAAAAAAAAATAATAATAAATTAGGGTTATAGATACAGGTCTTAAATGTCATTTATACTGCCCTTTTTTTTTCAAATGTCTTTAATTTGACTTGGTGAAACCTGCAGAAACCCTGGAACATGTGCATTTCACATTCCTGTCACTACCATAAAGATTGATGATTGATTTAAGGAAAAGCATAAAAAAGTGTTAATGAGGTGTTCAGCTTTAGTGCCCTCTATGTAAATGTTCACTATAGAGATGAAGTTTAGAGCTTCATGAAGTTTAGTATGAAGAGAGGAAGTTTAGAGCTTTATGAAAAGCTTCCCCCCAAGCTGGTTCTGGAGATGGAGTAGGTGTCAGGTGCTTAGTTTAGATGTTGTGAGTGTTCCATTATTGGATGAAGCTGATTAAGTGAAGCTGAACCACACCTGTACGAATAAGTATCGCCACAGCATAAGAGAATCGCTGGCATTTCCTTTTATTCGTCACCAATATTTATGCAAATACAGGTTATTTAGATAACTATTTTGTTGGTGAATTGAAAACCAAGTATGTGAAATACTTTTCAGGAAAGCGAAAATGCACCGAAAAATCCAAACATGTGCTGAAGGTACTGAAAGACCTGTTGGGACACGAAAGCCGTGAGGTACGTTATCATGGACCTGTTTACACCCATGATAAAATACAAATGTTTTGCATGCCATTGTGTGTGTGTGTGTGTGTGTGTGTATGTGTGTGTATGTGTGTGTGTGTGTGTGTGTGTGTGTGTGTGTGTGTGTGTGTGTGTGTGTGTGTGTGTGTGTGTGTGTGTCTGTTTCTGTGTGTGTGTGTGTGTGTTAATGGTGTACACTGGCCGGGTGTTAACAAACAGTGAGAGGGTTTGACGTTTACTACGGCCATGCAAAAATATTGCATAATTGCAGCAGAAAGTTTGACTTTCCTCATTGTTGACTTTTCCCACTCCCTTTAAATATAATATATAATATATACCTTTTAAATATAGATGCTTTTCGGGTTGGTTCTAATGCAGTGTGGCGTTCCACTCTGCATGGCGTTCCACTCAAGTGAAAATTGGACCTCTGTAGTAAACCAGAAAAGTAAAAAAGAAAAATGTGTGCACTTAGTAATACATAGAAAAAAACCCAGCTGTTTAATGATGAAATATATTTACTATACAATATTATTTAGTTTTGATCAATTAAATAACAAAGTTCAAAAGTGATGTTTAGGTGTGTTTGTGTGTGTGTTACAAAGTTGTCTGTAAATATTTAAATATTAAAAAATAAAAAATTTTTGTTAATAGTTGTACAGTTTGTACCATTAGACCTCCCTAAATCAACTGTTTGGTTCATTCCTAAAAAGAATCACATCATTCAGCTCAGGACCATCAAAACATCTAAAACACTGTATATGACAGATTATTATTATTTTTTCGGATTTAGCAAAGGAAAACAGTTGACCAGATCATGAACACTTTTAAGGACATAGGCGTAACTGTGTCAAAAACATCACCACAGAAGATACAGTTTAGCACACAATATAAACGACTGGTAAGCCTCAAATCGATAAATATATTCATTTTATGGACAGATAAGGCAAAGGTCAACATTTCCCAGAATGAAGGAACAGTGAGTTTATGGAAAAGGGCAGGATCTGTTAATGATCTGAAGCATACCACCCTATTAAATATTGTAGGAAGGCGTGACGGCCAATGAAACTTTTTCATTTGTATTTATTAATGGTGTGACTGTAGGTAAAAGCAGCAAGACGAATTTTGTGTTTTCAGTGTGGAAGAAAAAATATAAAACCGGACTGAGCTTCATAGTGATTCTAAACAATGAGTTGACACAGAAGCGATACACTTTTTAAATGTTTCCCAATGTCATCAGTTTGAGCGTGTTTTTGTGTGTGTATGTGCACAGATCCGGTACTTTGTAAATGGAGCTCTGTACAGCATTCTGAGTGTCCCGACATTACGACAAGAAGCTAAAGAAATGGTAAGTGTTCTACATTAGAACAGCACCATTTCATTTCATTTCATCTTCTCCCGCTTATCCGTAATTCGGGTCGCGGGGGCAGCAGTCTAAGCAGATTCCCCAGACACTTCTCCGTGTCCAGGGATCGGGCTGTCAAGGCCCCCGCCTTCGACTGCTGCCCAATCCTCTCAGCAACCGTCCCTTACGGTCCCTCCTGCAGGTGGTGAGCAGGGTCCCCTGGAACAGCACCATTAAAACTTAAAAGCATGCACGCACCCACCCCCACACACACACACACACACACACACACACACACACACACACACACACACACACACACACACACACACACACACCTAGCCTCCATATACTGTACTTAGAACAGGGTAAAAGACTACTGCAAAGCTGTGTTTCTTCTTATTTTTTTTCTTGCTTGTTCTTATTATTACTATTGATATTACATGCAGCATACAGCTTTTAATAGTGAAACTAAGAGCACAATCTGAATTACAACCTTCCATTTGAGCACCTCAATGGGAACCAATGGGATTATCTGAGTACTTTCTCTCGTTGAATATATGAACACATTTTGCCTATGAGTGAGTCATAACATCATTCAATAATTAATGAAAAGAAAAAGAAAAACAGTTTATATCAGATTTTATTGGAAGTCATAGCTCAGTGTTGGACTTCTGATCGGAGGGTTGAAAATTCAGCTCCTAAGCTGCCACTACTGGCTCTTAATCAAGGCCCTTAACCCTGAGCCACTCGGGTTATAAATGAGAGAATTGTAAGTCGCTCCGTATAAGTAAATGTAATAAAAATCATTCTGAGGATGCACGCGGAAGCGGGTTATTCTTAGAGAAGTTCAGTGTTTATTATTCATCAGAAATGCAGAATGTATGCGGAACAAACGCCCCATTTGATTTCCTTAGGAGGGTACGACAGAACACAAATGGAGAAGGACGAGTATTTTACTCAGCAAACAACTGCGAAGTCGGTGTTTTAGATTTACCAAGCAACCCATTATGTTGATTGATCTAAAGCAAATACTCCAGAATTCATTTAGAAGTGAAAAGGTGCTGCTGGGGGTTGCTGCTGATGCTGTGAACTGCCATGTTGATTAAATGCCATGTGTTGAATCTTTTTACTATTAAGGAGCCCTTTAGCGAGTCTCATCATTTATTTCTTAATAACAGGTCAGAAATGATCAGGTACAAGGTTTAATTCTGGCAATTCTCTCTGTTATTTTAATGGATAAAATTTTGTTCTATTAATTTATAATATTTGTTATGAATGGATAATATTTTCTGTGTTCCTGAATGTTGAACAAATACAAAATGTTAAGAAAATTGCATATGGATCCTTGCAGAAGGATTAATTCGCTAATGCTGCTTCTTGCTGACTGGTTCATACTCACAGTTTGGAGAGTTAGTTTTTTTTCTTGAGGCTGAAGGTTTTAAATGCAAAGCACAAATGAACATTATCTGATCAATTTTGGTTGTTATACTAAAGCTGATAATAAAAACCTTACTTTATATGTGTGCCCAAACTTTGGACACAGACAAACAATGCATTTGGATTGTCCTAGTTTGGGATCCATATAAAGTCTTTTTAGAAATTTCCCAAATACAAATTTTCTGCAGTAAGTCACGTGTTCTGGAATGTTCCAGGAATTACAGTATTAGTTCGGGAATCAAATGTGGGACTAATTCAGCTATAAAACATACCAGTGACATGGTGTTTCAGTGAGTGTTTTGCATGAAGGGTCTGCTTCTGTAATCCTCATCACAAAATCAGTAGTACAGCATTGATATTTCTCAGCATATCAAGAAGTCAAGTATACAGTAGAGTACACAGTGAAACAACATTTCCACAGGACCGAGGTGCTTCATAAGACAAAACAAATGTACAAAAAGTAACATGGAACTACACAAAAAATAACTAGAACATGTGCAACATTTAGTGGAAATAAGGATTAGAGTCATGTTAGCAAAATCTATTGAATATAGCTGAATTTAAGCACGTCTTATACACGCCTGTACACAATCTCTTTCTCTCTCTCTCTCTCTCTCTCTCTCTCTCTCTCTATATATATATATATATATATATATATATATATAGATAGATAGATAGATAGATAGATAGATAGATAGATAGATAGATAGATAGATAGATAGATAGATAGATAGAGAGCTAGATAGAGAGCTAGGTAGCTAGAGAGAGAGAGAGAGAAAGAGAGAGAGAGAGAGAGAGAGAGAGAGAGAGAGAGAGAGAGGGAGATTTATTTAACCTTTTTCTACATATAATTTTTTTTTTCAGACGTTTTCAAGATATATTTCTATTCGGATTTTGTGAATTTTAAGAATTTGTTTATAAGCTTGAAATATAAAAATGTGGAGATTCATATTCACTTCCAATTTTCACGGAAGATATGCAAACGAAGCAGGTTTTCTTTCATGTCATTCAGAGTTTGGAGGAAATCCTGCGCTGTTACATGAAAGAGGACAATCCCGAACTGAACAGACAGATGGAGTTCATCATCAAACAGCTCAACTCAGGTACAAGCAGCTCTTAATACATATACACGTACACTATAGTACATACATACTACACTATAAATACTCGACACTGGATCTCTTTAAGTGTTTAAAGGCTCTGGCATGGAGAATCTGGTGTTGGATCTTTGATGATCGCAAATGTTGAGCTATTTTATGAGTTGCTCAGTAGCCCCTATTTCTGTAACCACAAATGAATGTAAAAGACTGTAGAAAGGACATTACTCATAATCTTACATTCCAGTGCTCATGTTAGTTCTCACTCTCCAGTGTTCTGTATTGTTTAAAGAATATAATCACACTCTTGATGTCACCCAAATGAGTCTGGTTCCTCTCAAGGTTTCTTCCTCATGTCATCTAAGTGAGTTTTTTCTTGCCACAGTCGCCACGGCTGCTCATCAGGGCTAAATACACACCATTCACCTTAATTCTTAATTCTGTAAAGCTGCTTTGAAACAATGTCTGTTGTGAAAAGCGCTATAGAAATAAACTTGACTTGACTACAGGGACAAAAGTTTGTGGACACCCTACCATAAGATTCGTAGGTGCTGTTTAAACATCCCATTCCACATGAGTCATTTAAAACACACCTGCTTCTAACCTTTCTACTTGCTTTGTTCAGAGGACACACCCAAAGATGAGTTGGAGTCAGAGGATGAAGAAGAGGATGAAGAAAATGACGTGAGTGTTAAATGGTCTTTAGATGCACTATTTACGCAAGTTTTGTGGAAGCTTATCCATAAGATTGGTGTGTGCTTTTTAAACATCCCAATACACTTTTAGACAGCAATTGCTGTTAATATAACTCTATTATCCACTCTTCTGGGAAGATGTTCCACTAGATTTTAGAGTTCTTCTGGAGATTTTTCCTCATTCAGCCACAAGGGTGTTAGTAAAGTCAGGTACTGATGTAGGTGAGGTGAGGAGGCCTGGAGTGCAGTCAGCGTTCCAATTCATCCCGAAGGTTTTCACTAGGGTTGAGTTGAGAGCTGTGTAGCAGGCCACTCGAACCCATGTAAACCAAATCTTCATAGAGCTTTGTGCAGAGAGGCCCATGCTGGAACAGGTTTGGGTCCCCCCAGTTCAAATGAAGGGAAAATTGAATGCTACTACATCCAAAGACATTATAAGCAATTGTGTATACAACCCGAATTCTGGAAATGTTGGGATGTTAAATATTTTTATTTGAATAAAATGAAAACTATAAGACTTTTAAATCACATGAGCCAATATTTTATTCACAATAGAACTTACATTTGCGGCATTTAGCAGACGCGCTTATCCAGAGCGACGTACAAAAGTGCTTTGAGTCTCTAGCAATAAATAAATCTACACTGGAACGCAAGATTACAAACTTCATATAAATATAACTCTTGAATTCTACAAAGCAAACTTGGAAAGTGCTAATTCAAATGTTTCAGGAAGAGAAACACTTTCAGGAAGAGAAACACTATTTCATGGAAAGCCTTGTGTATTTCAGCAGGACTAGGAATGCACCGAATATTCGGACACCGAAAGTCTTCGGCCGAAAATGGCCCAAAAGTGAAACAGTTTGTTGTGATGACGCAAACAGAAACCGCTGCCTGCACGTGCTTGTCTGCGGTGTGGACGTATTTCAGTATATGTGAGAAAGACCCACGGATAGCGATTTGCAAAACATGTAATGCCGAAATTTCAAGAGGGGGTGCGTCTGCAAAAACTTTCTCCACGTCGGGTTTAATTTATCACCTGAAATCCAAACATCCGATTGCTATGCTGAATAGGAGGGGAACGCGGCACAGAAAAGAAAAACCCCTCCGAGCACGCGCACTGGTGGACGTTTTTAAAAAGGCAGGAAGTTTCCCAGTGATATTGTTGTATTGTTGTATCTTTAAGCAGTTGCACTTGTTCTGAATGCACTTTGTTTTTATGAAAGAACATATTTAATTGTACAACCTTTCAGCAGGCCAGAGGGCCTGTACATTATTATTTAATGTACACATGAGTGCATTTAAGTTAAACATTTAGGTTTGAATTTTAATTTATTTTATCCTGTGCATTGTTGCAATGTGCTATAAATAAATATTTTCATAATTTGTAATTGATTTATTCTTTGAAACAAAAATTGAAATGCCTTGATTTTAGTAAGGTTAGTACACAGTCATAGCCATAAATGCAATGGTAATAATAATTGGCATAATTTCTTTCGGTGTTTCGGTGTTTCGGTTTTTGGCCTTGCTTTCCTCTTTTTCGGTTTTC